>NC_052359.1:22244139-22272249 GCF_009727055.1 Benincasa hispida | reverse complement strand
GCGAGAGGCAGCATTCCTAGCTGCCAGTCGCAGGCTTGCCGCCCAAACCCGTTCTGTCCCCAGACCCACCGAAAGAACCCGGAGAAACCCCTTGGAGACGGTGGTTGTGGCGGAGGAAGCGATAAAGGATGGAGTAGTGGTGGTGGAAGATGTGGTGGCTGAAGAAAAAGATAAAGGGAATGATGTTTTGGTCCCGAAGACTCCGGAGACCATCATCATCGCAGAAATTTTTTATAAACCTCCACAAATGGAAGAAGAGGACCCTGACCTTGCGATGAAGGAGATTGCAGGGGGTGTGCTGCCAGAAGAGGCCAAGAAGGAAGAGTTGAAGGCAGCTGAGGCAGAGAAGGAAGCCAAAGCTAGATTGAAAAAGGCAGTAGAGGCCGAGAAGGAAGACGAGAAGAAGAAGAAGAGAAAGGAAAAGAAGGCTGGAAAGGCAGATTCTTCGCATCATCACAAGTCTAGAAAGAACAAAGAGAAAAAGAATGATGACGAAGATAAAGAGGCCAAGAAAAAGAGGAGAGAGGAGAAAGAAGAGAGAAAGTTGCGCCGAAAGGAGAATAGGCGCTTGAGAGAAGAAGAAAAAGAACAGCAGAGGGCTGCAAGCCTCGAGAAGGATGGAGAGTCGACCTCCGTAAGGGAGGATAGGGGGAAACAACACAATTGATGAAGCCGCTGCAACCTAAAGTAACACAATTAGTTGCGACGGACGAAGGAGAAAAAACAGAGGAAACCCCCCTAATGCGGCGTCGCAAGGAGAATGCGTCGTAAGGGTCTAGCATCGACCCTCAACAATTAATGTTAGCATTAGAAGAGGAGGAAAAAAAAAGAAAAAGAAGAAGAAGAAAAGTAAGAAAAGATGGAGCGGGGTAAGCTCATCATCGCAGAAGGGAATAGAAGAAGAAGATTAGAATTTGAAGAAATACGAAGAAATAACGAGCTTGCCCAACTTGAAGGGATCCAGAAATGCAAAGAGGATCAGCGCCTATTGCGGGCCTCTGAGTAGTTTAAGGAAGAGTTCAAGAGAGAAAAGAGAGAGGCAGAAGAAGAAGAAGAAAGAAGAGGAAAGACTGCATTTGGAAAAGAAGAGGAGGAAACGCGAAGCTAACAAGAAGCGCTTGTATAAAAGTAAGGGCAAAGAACTCGCTGAACACGAGAAAGAGGAATAGCGCAATGAGCAGAAAAAGAGACTAAGGCAAGCAGCCCACCTTGCGCAAGCAAGAGGCAAAGACGTATCAGAAAGCAGCTAGCCTGCATCGACCAAGAAGTAATCAGCTAAAAGAAAGAAGAATGATGACATGCTGATCGAGATGGGCTTCTACCCTGTGCTGACCCCACTACCTGATTTCATCACGAGTGTCATTCTGGAGCATGGGTGGGACACTTTCTGGCAGTGCCCATCCATCATCGTGCCTTAGGTAGTGCGAGACTTCTATCGCAGGCATCTGCACGGAAATAAGGATGCGGTGACTTTTAGGGGAGAGACAGTACACTTCAGCACGAAGGACATCAATGAAATTTATCAGATGAGGGACAACCCTGATACACCAGGGAACAAGATCATTGATGATCCTACAGAAGAACTGATGAGAGACGCGCTAAAGGTACTAGCGCAACCAGGCACCAGATAAACAGTCTCCCCTAAAGGCATCCGCACTCTGGAGTCTAAGTCTTTGCTGCCGGAGGGAAGGCTCTGGGTTTATTTGGTCAAGAAGCAGCTGATCCCAACAACGCATGATAGAACTGTATCAAGGGATCGGGTGATGGCCACATATTGTATTGCACGCGGCATTCCTATTGACGTGGGAAGGTTGATGGCAAGGCAGATTAGAGCACTAGTGGGGCATATACGAGGGCAGTACTTCTTCCCGTGGATCGTCTCAAGTTTATGCCTAAGTGTAGGTGTAAGCATTGATGAGGAGCCCATGCCAGAAGTTCACAGCCTCATCAACATCAAAATTCTGAGGATGCTCCTCAAAGATTCCCCACATTGCCCAGAACTGCCAGCAAAGATACCTGCGATTGATTTGAATGCGCCGCAGGAACCCAGACCAAAAAGAAGAAAAAGAGAAGATAAGGGAAAAGAGAGGGTACATGAGTCACCGGCACATGATCCAGAGCCTATAAACTCTCTTCCTTTAGTCATCAAGATCTCACCCTTCAAGCTCGGCCAGGGCGCAAACCTTCTCCCTTCGTTCGAAACCGATTACCAATCTTCCTCTTATCCCTAACTCTCCTATTCAACCAGCAACCCCGCGCTTCACCAAACAACTTCATCACCACTATCCACTATCCACACCGCAAGTTGATGACCCAAACACGCTTTGGTGAAGGCATATCTGCCTAAACCCCAAACGGTGGCTGGCGAACAGTTGCAGGCAGCAACATATCTCCACCCTCCTTGTGCTGCTGACTAGCTGAAGATGAGAACCCTCTTGCCCAACAGCAAAACTTGTCTCTCACAGCCATCACTTCTTTCAACCATTCAATTTGACGGTAGAATGGAGCACATTGATGAGCAACGCAGTGTTGCAACTTCAAGGGAAGCACTCATCAATATATCCATTGCAGTATGCACAGGATCTTCCAACACCAACGACTTGAATAGCGGAGCGCAATCAAGAGTACTTCAACTTCCTTACCGCTTCATCTGGCATGGTCTGATGTGCCTCCACATCTAAGCACACTTCATTTTTTACGATGGCTCTATTGCACCGCCTCAATACCCTCCACCAGATCCCCTGCGCTCACATCAACCTTAGTCTTTTAATCTTTCTTCAATTCAAGTTGTTTAATGCAGCCATTCTATAATTGTATTCAATTCTTTTATTATTTTGTAACTTTACCAAATTATTTGACTCTTGTACAGGCATGAAGAAAATTTGTTTAGTAATTGCGGAACCATCGTAATTGATATTCACATACTCTGGTAATAGTTCCAATACAACAATCAAAGTACATAATTCACCCTACTCCTTTGCCTGGTCCTCTTTCTTTATCTTCCTTTGTTAATCTTTGCTATATTTTTACTCTTGTATTTTTATGATCTTCATTGCGTTTGCTATGATGTATTATATGTTTATTACACTGAGAAACATTTCCTTGTATTTAGTAATTATGACTAACACTTAGTTAATTCTTAGTTTAGCAGTACTTTACCTTTTATCTTTCAAAGTCCTGCTCAAACCTTCTTTTTGGAATTTTCTTCTAAGTTTTGGTCTAGTCTATCCAAACAACGCAATGAGGACCTTGCTCATCTTTAAATTTGGGGGTGGGGAAGGTCTGAGTAGATGAACTCAGAAGTATGTGTATTTTTCAGAAAATGCGTCCATTTTTGTGTAAATATATATATATATATAATATTTTTTTTTTTTTTTTTTTTTTTTTTTTTGCAAAACTCCAATGTCAGCGCAAGGGAAAATTGCAAAACTGTTCCCAACCTGATAAAAGTTTAATTGTGAAAGGAGTCTGGCTTGTAGTTGGATGTTCGTATGACATCCGTAGGAGCAAGCCAAAACGAAGGTGGGTTTCCAAGAACAACGATGTATAAACCAAAAAAAAAAATTGTAAGGGACAACTCCTCTGATTATCATGAGTTAAAGTTAGAACTGGCACATTACCATAGTTGGATGTTCGCATGACACCCGTGAGGACAAGCCAAAAGGAAGAGTGTAACCATGACCAACTGTCTCTAAGTGAATAAATGGCGCAAAGTTTTGCTCACCACATATAGATACATCAAGTTGTTTTGATAAAGAAAAGATAAACTTTCTATTTTGAAAACTCAAAAAGTGTCTTTGAGCAGAATTTTATTACATAGAAGAATAAAGTAAGGCTTGCTAAGAATTAGCAAGGATAGAAGGAGAGTGCGATGTCAGGTAATGTGCCTAAGTGTAACATTCGGAGCAACCAATCATCGCAGAAATTTAGGATAGGAATAGAGCATGATTGCCTTAGTAGAAGATATGCTTGAGGACAAGCATATATCTAAATTTGGGGGTATGATAACTTGTAGAAATACAAGTTATTTTTGCCACCTTATCTAGATATTGCGGCCAAAAGTTAGTAATTATGTGCCAATTGTATGAAAATTAACCTAGTATGAAAATAATTATAAATGTTTACAATTACACCCACTAACGCCAAAAAGATGGAGGACAAGCCAAACTTTACTCTGTTTTGCAGGAGACCAAGTCACCGCTTGCGCTCAAGGCTCCTGAGAAATTAATCAACGCATCTCTGTAACATTGTGCCCGTAGATCAACCGTGAAGAGATGATTACCGAAGTAATAGCGCAATGCGATAGTCAGTCCAGAGCTATGCTTCAACCGCATGCAGTAATAAAAACAAACACCACATGCGAACCTATGATCGAAAGATGCAACTGAGCAATGCAAGAGTAGGAGATTAAGACACGTATACAACTAACAGTTGTGTAGAATTGATGGTCCGATTGCATAATAGAAGGAATAAAATCCCTCCATCTTCGGAATTACCATAACAATCAAGTGGGGACCACAAGGCCGGAGTCAAAGATCTACTCCTATAAATACCCCAGCGATTTCAGAGAAAAATATGCTATTTGATATTGGGCTAAGTGCTGTAAGATTTTAGAGAGAAAAGGCTGATTGAGTGCTGAAGAGAAGAAATCCGGGAAGAGAACGAGATAAGACTGAGAGTAAATCTCAGATCCGACCTGTCATATACCCGATCGAAGCTCTGTGCAGAGATCCCTGCTACCGGTGGAGCAAGTCTGAGAGGGAAGCTCTTCCTGCCATCGAAACCATCCTATCCGGCAAGCAGATCCCCATTGATTATGTGCCAAGACATTGGCACCAGATTGTATCTATTCTATCTCTCTTTCATTGTATTCCATATTTTCTTTATCTCTTCATTCACACATCATATTTCAAACACTTAGTAGAAATATTAAATGTTCCGATAGATTTCGTTTACCATTTTCTGTCTATCTCCGTTCACCCATTAGTCACTTTCTTCATGATGTTTTCTTAATCCCTTGATGAGCAATATTAATCACCAAGAACTTAATATGTATTAAAGTTATAAAATACGTTTAGCTAAAGCATGATAGATGGCATCTTCACCTGTGAGAGCATAAGTGAAGATGTCATTTTGATCTATCGAGAGAAGGTCAGAAGAGTGCGTTAACTAAAGCGAGTAGTACTTCCAGACATGGAAGCAACCTTGCATTCATTACGTTAGACTCTGTTTCACCACAGACATGTGGGAAACGCGGCCGATTACTGAGAGGTGTACGCCAAGAGAAGAGCGAAACAGTATTTGTACCTTCAATTCAATTAAGAACTTGCATTATTTGTAATACTTATCCTTCTCTTTCTAATCTGTTCACAAGACTTGTCGTCGCATCCCACGTCTTTGCACAATCTTCACAGTCAGCCTTAATCCTAGTATCTTGCACATAAAGGTTGTATCTTGTAACATCTAGCTTAGGTTTATTGTATTTTTATGTTTTATCGCATTTTTACTACTTTCCTTTATTTTACTGCAATTTACATACTGTACACACCTTTTATAAAGAATTAAAAACCCAGTCGCATATACCATGAACATACCACAATAACCGGCACCACTTCCCTGTGTTCGACCTCGGATTATACTGAGAAACTTGCGGTGGAATTACACTTGGTTCCATCGTAAGGAAACTTGTGACAACGCAGGGCATACTACCTGAGCAATCCCTAATTAACGCATTAGTAGTAGTATCGCATCATTACTAGCATTTAATAACATTCATTCATACTGAAGTGTTATAAGTGTCAACAATAGCCTCTGAAGATAACTTAATTGATCTGTTTACAAAGACCCTACGACTAAAGTGTTCGAAGGTCACCTAGTGGGACTAGGACTACGAGATGATAGATCTAGGGCAAGTGGGAGCAATACTGGGTATCTGGTGCTCTAATTTATTGTATTTATTCTTTCATTACTCAACATTGAATATATTTGTATATATGTAAATCCACTGGAGTTTTAATCCAAGTGGGAGTTTGCTAGGTTGTATGTCCTAAAACTCGCAGTTTGTAAAATTAAATATATTCTATTTTGCAATAAAATGTTATTGAAGTTTATTCAATAAATATGTTATTGAATGTGTAAATTGCACTTGTAAAGCCTGAATCTAATAAACTAAGATCCATGACTATGACATGAGTACTTGGACTATATGTGGAGACGTAGGAATGTATTAAGTTCAAGTAAATAGCCAGAATGGTCTATAGTATACGAATATGGTTGGGTACCTTATTCTAGTAACAATATCAAATACGACCCACTTAGTATTTGATACAAACGATGGGATCCTGAATCGTTCATGTGAAGACATGCGAGTGGGAGCGTCCTATGCAATAAGTTTGTGTAAGACCAGACCAAGAAATAAGTCACTCTTACTTTATAACACTATTTACTGTTTAAGGCTGACTATTTCAAATTGATGACCTAGGTAACTCGACCTTAATCCTGAGCTAACTATGAACTCCTATTTATTCGAAATTATCCTTAGATTTGCATATGTGAGTGTTGGCTCAACGACGCCGGCTCAATAAGCCTCTCATTTTAGGGGTAAGACTGGGTAGATAGCTGGGGACATAGGGTGCAAGACAGAATTCACTCCTACAAGCTTTTAGGGATAATAGAGAGGTTGTTCTCTTAAGTACTGATTCCAGGTCACGAACGGGCCCCACCCTCTTAATGACTTGAGAGAGACTCGATTTAGTGATTGGATCACGAACCAATTGTTCATTAGAGAATCAGTGGGATTTAAGGAGCAACATATAATCTTGAGGGTAAAATAACATTTAAACTAGCCGTTATTATGAACAACCTATGAAGGGTCAACTTACTGATTACAGTTAAATTAAGTGGACAGAAATATATCTACAGTAAGGGGAGTACAACTACTGAACTTTAGTAGAGTGACCCGGTAGTTAACGAATATTGATTAATTTGGATTAAAGAGTTTAGTCGATTAATCTTAGATCATTGGAGCCCATGATCTGTAGGTCCATTAGGTCCGCCTACTAGCTCACAAACAGATTAAACCTTAGAATAGAGTGATAAGTAAATTTTAAGTGTTCAAATTCAAATTAAGGGAATTGGTAATTGTATACGATATAATTACACATGTAATTATTGTATTAAAAAAAAATTGGAGAATTGGATAATATTTAAAGTCGATTTAAATATTTTTTTTAATTTCATGAATAGGGATACATGATTGTGGGATTGGTGTTTTAATAATTTAATATTAGATATTAAATTATATTAATTATTTAAAATTTTTAATTGATTAAATATATTTTATTTAAAATTAATTATTTGAATTAATTTTATTTAAAATGGAAAATTTGAGTTTTATGAAAATTCAAATAAAAAAGTCAATTTTATTTTAATTTAAGTTTAAGAAATTTAATTTAAAAATTTAAGAATTGATTTTAAATAAAAATTTGATTTTGAGAAAATTGTTTTTTGAGAAAATTATTTTTTTAAAATCAAATTTCAATTGAGTGGATTTTTCCCACATTGAAGTCACAATTCCACTTAATCTCTTTAGGAGGTGCTAGGGATGTTTGTGGGTTGGGTCAAATTGGGTTTAGGGATATTTTAGGCCCAACCCTATGCTTAGGTTTGTGTATTTTTCTAATTCAAACTAATCCTTGTTAAATTATGAACCCGAACCAAACCAACCCATAAAAAATGGGTTGGGTTGGTTCGGTTCCATCGGTTCCTTTAAAAAAATAACTTGGAATCACTAATGAAAAACACATAAGATTCCACAATCCACAATAACAATATCCAAATCTATTATAACAAAACAAGTCTCCAAAATTCAAGTTCATAATATGAGCACAACATCTAAAATGCAATAATTCACCATCCAAAATAAGAGACTTTCAAATCTTTAGTTTTCTCTTCATATATTAGATTGTTGAATCATTTAAAGTTGCATTATCAACATTAATTGAAAAAACTTTATCAACACCCCAATCCAATAAACAACATTCAATTACTTTACCAATTGTCTCTCCATTATGATTTGGCACTTGATAAAAATTCAATATTCTTTTATGTAAATTCCATTCAGAATCAAGAAAATGTGCTGTAAGAACCATATAATTGATGTTCTGTAAGGAAGCCCAAATATTTGTTGTTAGACTCACTCTTTGACCACTTTTGATTAAAATTGATTTCAACAATTTTTTTCATCCATATACAGCTGTTAAATATCCCTAGCAATTGTGATTCTTGAAGGAATGTCAAACTTAGGACATACAAGATTACAAACTTTAAACCCCTCCGTTTCTACAAATCTAAATGGTACCTCAGACAATACTAGCATCTTAGCACATGCATTTCTAAATCTTTGTTGACTAAAGGTAGTAGTAAAAAAAATCATATTGATAGAACCTTTAGCATCAATTTCATTTGGTTGAAATTTTAATATGGTTTGCCCTTTAGGTTGCTTCTAAATGGATAATTTTTGCATTGTTTTCACAAGTGCTTCCATAAGGTACTAATTCAACATGAAGAAGTGTCACAAGTATAATCTTTATCACAATAATTACATTTGCATCTTATACCCTCGGTGTTAGATCTCTCCATCTTTGTAAAGTGATCCCACACTGAAGATAATGGCTTAGTTGGTTTTCTCTTGCCAATGACTGTCATTTCCGATGGGTTAGAACATGCATCGGGGACGAGAGTATTTATAGGTGGTGATTCATTGTCGATCAACTCACTATTTTTCATCTACAATATTAACAAATAAAGAAAAACAAAAAAAATTGTGAGCATAGGTGAACCATTAACCTGCGAGGAATAAATAAATAAATATATATATATAAAGAGTTTAATGGCTAACCAGTAACCAATGAAGTAATATGAGCCTATGAGAATGGGATTCAGGAATATGAAAGTTTAAAACGAAGAAGAAGAGGCTCGGAGAGGGAGATAATGGTTGTGGCTGACATCTGACTACTAATGGCGGTGGTTGTGGCTAACGTCGGAGAGGAAAAGGCTCGAAGAGGGAGATAATGGATATGAAACTAAAACCCAATGGGATTTGAGAGTTGGACTCGGAAGTCGGACGAAGAGGGATTAGTATTTAGTCGATTAGGGACTTCAAATTCACTAAGATATGAAGACACAAGACAAAAAGGAAGGATTCGAAATTTCGACGGAAAGGAAAGTTGGACTCGGAGACGGAGACGGCATGACACAGAAGACAGGAAAGGAAAGTTGAAACGACATTGGCTGGGATTGGCGCGTTAAAAGGAAAGTTGAAACGACTGCTGAGAAGTTGAAAAGAAATGTCATTAATATTATGGTGGCACGTTGAAAAGAAATGGAATTGGATCGGTTTGGTTCGAACCAAATGTTTATACTATAAACCCGAGAACTGAACCGACCAACTCGGGTTTATTAAAAAAAAACCCCAAACCAAACATTTTTTTAACCAACCCAAAATAGTTGGGTTGGGTTGGGTTGCTCGATTTTTTCGGGTCTTCGATTTTTTTTAACACCCCTAGGAGGTGTTGTCACCTTTTGATGCAATTAGATTGCATGAGAAATGTGATCAAAACCAGCTCAAGTTGCTGAGATTCATGAGCTATGCAAGTTTGATTTTCTAGTTTCTGTGAAGAAATGTTCTTCATCTCCTTGCTGAAAAAACCAATAGAATTCTCCTAAAGTCTCCGTTGAATTCAAGCTCATTTTAGATACCACAACCCAATCTAAGGTAGTCTACAAACATTTGGAGTCAAGATTCAAGCTAATTTCTAGATTGAAAAAGTTCTTCAAAGGTAACTTCTCAAAACCCTCTTATTTCTTATGAACTTGCTTACTTAGATGCTAAAATTGATGAATTAAAGTGCTTAATGATCCTGATTTCTTCCGCTAATTGCATGCTAACTCCAACATACTCTTGATCAGCTGGCTAAGTTATATGTTGACCGAGTTGTGAGCCAGTTTGGAGCTCCAATATTTATTATATCAAATAGAGATCTAAGATTCACTTCAAAGTTCTAGCCTAGTTTACAAAAGGCACTTGGTACTAAGCTGCATTTCAGTACAGCCTTTCATCCACAGATAGATGGATAGTTGGAACAATTCAGACTCTTGAAGATATGTTGAGAGCCTGTGTATTGTAGTTTAAAGGTAGCTGGAGTACACATTTGTCATTAGCAGAATTTGCTTATAATAATAACTATCATTCCTATATCAGTATGGCACCGTATGAGGCTTTGCATGGAAGACCTTGTAGAACTTCAGTTTATTGTAATGAGGTTGGCAAAAGACAGTTGATAGAACTAGAGTTAGTCCAGACAACATTAGAAAATGTTAAGGTAATCAGAGAAAATTTGAAGATAGCTCATGATCGACAGAAGAGCTATGCAGATAAAAGAAGAAGAGAGTTAGAGTTTGAGATCGGAGATCGAGTATTTCTAAAGTTGTCACCATGGAAAGGAATACTCAGATTTGACAATAAAGGTAAGTTAAGTCCCAGATACATAGAACCCTACGAGATAATTGCACATGTAGGGCCAGCAGCTTACAAATTTGCTTTACCTACTGAGTTATCTAAGATATATGATGTTTTCCATGTATCCATGTTATGGAAGTATGTACCCAACCCTACTCACATTCTCCGAGAACAACCAGTCCAACTAAAAGAGAATTTATCTTATGAAGAGGAACCAGTTCAGATCCTAGATAGAAAATAGTAGGTGTTAAGAAACAAAACTATTCCACTAGTAAAAGTCTTATGAAAGAACCATGAAGTTGAGGAAGCTACATGGGATGCTAAAGATCAGATGAAAAATAGATATCCACATATATTCACATAAGGAGTTTCAGACAAATTTTGAGGATGAAATTTCTTCAAGGGGAAGGTGAATTGTAAATCCCTGAACTTGTTTTACTGGTTAATCAAGTTTAAGGCCTCTTAATTATGAGTTTAGATGTGAATTAATATCAATGGAATAAGTAAGTTAAGTATGTATAGTGAATAATGCGTCTGAAGTATAAGGGAAGGAAAATTTTCTAAGTGTTATGGCTATATGTGTTCAAGTTGAACATGGTTGATGCGTAGAGAGTTGGAGAAGTCTATTAATGGTAAGCCAAAAAAAGGCAAGAAAATATGTTAAGTATGGAACATTGGATTCTTGGGTGAAGTAGGAACAAGTTAACACCTAGAGAGAGAGTAAAGGGCTCTAGGCGTTGGTACTAGAAGGCGCCATGCGACCAAGCCGATTGAATGATGCAGTCGAAGGTCCAAGAAGAGGGACGTTATGGCTAAGTACAACAAGTGGTATGAAGGATTTATGCCACCAACCTTATATGTCATTATTGAGGACTAAGCTAGTGAATGATGCAGCAGACGATCATGCATTGAAAGGAGAAGTCTTAGATGGACGTAAGGCCATGCGATCAAGCTTAAGCTGAGGAATTCAACTTAATTAATGGGTAAGTAAGCTAGGTGAAAATCCTGTCAATAAAGGGATAAGCTTTCCATGTGGCAAGTTTAAGCAAACTCTTCATGAAAACCCAAGTATAAATAGGCTTAACTAAGAAGGAGACTGTTTTACCAAAATTTCCTTTAATGCCTAAGTGGGGGAGTATTGTTGCCATCTGAAGATTTTGGAAGTTGAATAACTCTCAACCAACTAAATGAGAATTTGAGGGATTTCTGATCGATTCTAGAGGAAATAATGCTTAAATTCTAAGGTAAGCAAAAGCTAAAATGTTTAGGAGCATTTTATCTAAAAGAAGTTTAGTTAAATGAATGTTGGAATTAAAGTTATGAAATCTAAAAGTTTGAATTTGGAATGATGTTGTGGATGAATAAGCAGGCAGCTGTATACGAAGAACAAGCACACGCAGCTGACTCAATGATGTTATATGTTAATGCATTCAACATAGCCAATCCACAACAAATGTTATGCCTTAATGCATACAACTGACTCATCTGACTCATTCGTTTTTGCCACATTGAAGTGGACCATCATATTAAGAACATGCTCCCTAACAGATGATCCCTCGCTCATCCTAGCAATGAAGATGAACTTGAGAGCGTCATGCTTGATGTGTGTGGACGGTTGCCCAAACATCTCATGCAATGACTCCATGATCTCACGTGCAGTGATCATGGTCTCATGCTTTGTGGCCATGACTTCAGTTAAGCCTGCCAAAATGTAGACTTTGGCCTTGTCATTGGCCTTGATCCACCTATCATAGGCATCACAAACATTTTGTGATAGGTTGGGTCTAGAAATTGGAGGACGTTACTCCATCCAAACAAACATGAGGTTTTCAATCACCAACACAATATTTATTGTATTCTTCTACGTTGTATAATTTTCATCGATTAGTTTTACCAAGCAATGAGATAATAGTGCTAGTCATATTTCTAAGTAAGCTGACACAAAACAAATTATTTATTTTAAGAAATTTTTTGCATAACTCATTTAATCCAATCAAGTTTTAGCAAAAATAAATAAATAAATAATGAACCCTAATATCATTTTATTTTGCAAAGATACTTCATTTATTTAGAATAAATGTCACCTCAAGGTGTATGCCTATTCTTTCATTGAATTGAGACACTCTCAACCAAGTATTATACCAAAACAACTCTTAGTCCTATAATGCTTAGTTACCATTGATTTGCTCAAGAAATCATTAACTTGCTTGATGTTTTCATATAAGTGTAACTTCATTTTCAATCCTATAATCCTGCCCCAATAAGCTAGTCTCAGGGAAGGACAATACTGGTACAATTGATCATAGTGATCATATCCATTTCTAGAGTTTGCTCTGTCCTTTTCCATAAAAACACCTTCCTAAGAGGGACACTCTCAGGGCACCACGAGGCCAAGCATGAAAAAACATTACGAACTAATGAAGGAAACTGTAGGATGTGTTGATACACGTCCTTCTCCCACTTACTATAAACACTTTCTACATTCACCTCGATATTGACCCATGCATACATCTTCCTAGAAGAGGATGTAACCAACGCCTCACGAGGTCGAGCATGGATCTCATGGTGTGAACTTTTAGGGAGAGTGTAAATGAAAACTGACATATTATGTACATCATTTTTCTCTCACTAAGTGTATTTAAAAAAAAAAAATAGGGTTAGCTTTACTTAGGAAAAATTCAGATTTTTCTAAGTCATTGTTAAGTTGACCCAATATGACACTTATATAAAATAGTTAACAATATATTATTAAACAATTTAATAAATTTTAATCATTTATTGCATGCATATAAAATGTTTGACTAATTCACCTCCTAGGTCGATTTTCAAGTAGGGGTGTTCCCTTTCGGTCAACTTAAGTACCCTAATTCTAGATAGAACTTTCCTTAGAAAAAGATCCCTTATAGGCAAACATTTTATAAATTTAATCTTCTATTAACTCTTTTTAATCCTATTAAAAAAAATAAAAGATTAAACCTAATCTCTAATCTTTATTAGAAATATTTTATCATAAAGTTTTAATATTCAATTTTTAAACCTTTTAAAAATCATGAATTAAAACCCTATATTTGCATGCAACTCTTTATTATAAATTTAATTTCTATATCATATAAATTTCATATACTTAATGAAATTAAAACCTATAACATGCATCTAAAGACATTACCAATATAACGATTATATTTAAACTAAATAATGTCATGCATCATGCATAATTTGTTTTAGTTATCATTTTTCCTTAATCATGCAATATAATTCTTATATTGAGAATAATGAAATAAAACCTTATTATATGCATTTTACTTTCATTAACATTCATAATATAATTATTATATTAATATTAATGAAAACTATATAGTATACATGTTTTTAATCCTTCATTAAAACATTATAATATACAAACTATGTTATAATCATGCAAAGTATATAGTATGTATCATGCATCTATATACTTTTAAATATAACAACTATATTTAAATATGATGCATGATCATGCTTAACCTATGGTGGAATTTTAAACTATATGCAATATTTGATGCAACATACAATTGATATAATTTAAAACATACATCACATGCATTATTAAATTATATAGCAATAATAGGCCGGAATTTTGGCATCCTAAAAAAGTATAAAATAAATAAAATTACAATAATTTAAAACATTTAATAAAGAATGTAATTAATATTAGAGATGTCCAAAAAATCCACAGGGTCGGGGCCCCGCAGGGACCCGCCTCGAACGGGGCGGAGAATCCCCAAATACACAGGGAATGGGGGGAGGGAAGTAGGAATTTTTTTCCCCATTTACAATTCGGGGCCAGGGACGGGGAATATATTCCCCGTCCCGGCCCCGCCCCGACTTTGTATAATAATTATAAATTTTAAAAAATATATATTTATAGACTTTATTAAGATAATTATAGATGTTTTAATTATTTAAGTTCAAGATTTTTATTACTTTAATTCTTTAGATGTTGTATTATTTAAGATAGGATGCTCTAAATATTGAATTTTAATTTTTACAAATTATGAGAATTTAGCATTTAAATTATATTTTTTAAATTGCATGTGTATTATTCTTTTAATTAGTAAAATTGATAATATTTCATTTGAATGAAAATTCCATTGAAAATGTTTAAAGAATTGTAAAAATATATATTTAATTGAAATTTTAAAAAATGTTAGAGAAAAATAAAGGTGGAAAATTCTTTCCAGTGGACATCTCTAACTAATTTGGCACCAACTTCTCTAATTAGGGCTCCAAAACCCTAATTTTCGTATCTTTACATCCCAAAAAAAAAAAAAAAAAAAAAAAAAAAAAAAAAAAAAACTTTGTCCAAAAGAATCGAAAGCGTACAAACAATGAGGATGCTTTTATGACGCACAAAAGATGACGGCTAGACAGCACCCTCCACAAAATTCTCAAGTCTGCACTCCGAATTTCGATTTTCTACTTTGAACTTTTCACAGCCAAAAAATGCCACTATTAACACAAACTTATATGATTCAATTTACAAACAATTTACGCAATGAATTAAATTCATAACATCTATTATGCAATTTCCAAGATAAATTCACAACATTCACATGAAAGTAGAATTTGCACCTACCTAATTAATTCTGATTTCTCTAAACTAAAATAAAAATAAATTAATTGGACTTTGATACCAATTGAAGGGATTGAATCTCAATGCAAAAGTGTTTTAACATTTTTTGTCTTTGAATTGGGATAAGAAAAATTACCGAATTTATAAACAAAAGTTAGGGATAAGCAAGATTTTTCCATTGATTAGAAAAAATACCTTTTGGAGGTTGATTCTTCAAGAAAATCCTTTGCACAATCTCCCAAGAACTTGAATGAAAAGACACCACTGATAGCATTGTGTTAGAGTGTTGAGTGAGGGTTGCGATGCGCTGGTCAGGGGCATTTTGGTCATTTCTCCTCCTTTGAAGCATGGATGCTCAAATCACCTCTAAATTTCTTCAAATTAATTCCATTTGACTCCAATTGCTCGGTTCCACCTCTTCGGTGCTCAATACCTACAAAATAGGATAATTAACATTAAAAATCCATTAACAAGCCTAAATTAAGCTAGGAGATATACCTCTTTGGTGCTCACGCAAGTTGATGGATTTCTTACTGATGTGTTGGTCATACCAATGCTTTGTCTTCTCTTTATAGGTTTTCGCAGTTTCATAGGGGTTGAGCCTTTATCATTTAATTCATTTAATTGTAATTTCCTAGCATCTCCAGCAACTTCCAAATCCAAGTTAAGCTTTTTTACTGCCCAAAATGCTTTATGTTCTAGCTTCAGTGACAGGTGACAGACTTTCCCAAACACAAGGGCATATGGGGACATTCCAATTGGCGTTTTATATGCAGTGCGATATGCCCAAAGTGCGACATATATCCTTTGTGCCCAGTCTTTTCGATGTGTTGACAACTTTCTCCATGATTGAATTGATTTCCCTATTGGAGACTTTTGCTTGCTTGTTCATTTGAGGGTGATAGTGAAGGGAAACTCAACATGAGGAGATTCTTGAGCAAAAGCTGATCGTCCAAATTCCATTTCGATTGAAGTATAAATTTATAGTACAACAAATAGATTATGCAATCAAAGTAAATTACAGCATACTTTTCAAATAAAATACATAGTTCAAGGGATATTACCTTTAAAGAACACTTCTTCTTGTATCCCTCGAATGGTCACGAAGTCCTCAATCAAACAAAAACAAGAACTTGATGATCTTCTTAAAGTGAATCACGAACCAAATGGGAATAGTATACTCAGGGTGAGAACCCAGAAGTGGTATGCCCTGACTATTTTGGTTAAAAGGATATTTGTGAGTTTGGAGGAGGAAGTCGATTGAAGAAAAAGCACTATCGCATAGCAACCTTCTCGATCGTTTAGGCTATCGCATAGCAAAACTTTCTAGTGCATAGACTAGCGTATAGACAAAGAGAGTCTATCGTATATGCTCTGTGTTTGTCGTGTAGACTATCGCATCGGTTATTCTTTGTGATCTTTAGTAATTAGTTTCTTTATCTTAGTCTAAGAAGTAAAATGAAAAAATCCCAATTGCCATAAAATTTTCATAACCACTCACTAAGGTAGTTTTTGAGAAAAAAGGATCAATTAAGCTTGCAAACCTTTTGCTCTTGACCCTGCTGTATAAACCCTTCTGGTTCAGACATATAGATACTCTCTTCAAGAAAGCTATTCAGAAAAGCTGTCTTGACATCCATTTTCCATATTTCATAATCATAAAATGTGGCTATAGATAAGAGTATTCTAATAAACTTTACCATGGCAACTGGAGAGAAGATTTCTTCAACATCTAACCCCTTTCTTTGGGTAAACCCTTTTGCCACAAGTCGAGCTTTGTAGGTCTATACCTTACCAGCTTGATCTCATTTTCTCTTGTAGATCCATTTACAACCGATGGGTTTTACCCCTTCCGGTTGATCTACAAGATACCAAACATAATTGAAATATATAGATTCCATTTCAAGATCCATAGCTTTAATCCATTGGTCTTTGTCCACATCGTTCATTGCTTGATTAAAAGACATCAGATCCTCTAAACCATCATCTGGTATGATGAATTGATTTTCAATTAAACCCATATACCGGTCAGGCTATTGCACAACCCTCCCACTATGACAAGGCATTCTCAACTCTTGAGAAGGATGTGAAGTATCAGTTTCATCAACAACTCTTATTGAAGGACCTGCTCGATCAACAACTCTTGTTGATAAATCTGTCGTTTCTCTGGACATTTCTTCTATTACTAGCTTACTGCGAGGTTGATGGTTCTTTATATAATCTTCCTCTAGAAAGGTTGCGTTTGTCAATACAAATACTTTACTTCCTAACGATCATAAAAGAAACCACCTTTTGTTTCTTTTGAGTAGCCTACAAATAGACATACTTTTGAACGGTGTTCCAGCTTTTTAGGATTCAGCACCAACACATGTGTTGGACAATCTCAAATCCTGAACTGATGTAAAATTCCTTTTCGCCCCATCCAGAGCTCGTAAGGCACTTAAGAAACGCTTTTCGAGGGAACTATGTTCAAAATATACATTGCAGTCTTAACTGCGTGTCCCCAAATAGAATTTGGTAACTGAGCGTAACTCATCATGGAACGAACCATGTCCAACAAGGTTCTATTTCTCCTCTCTGCCACATCGTTCTGCTGAGGTGTGCCATGGGCTGTGAGTTGAGACTGAATTCCATGTTCTATCAAATAGTTCTGGAATTCTATATCCAAATCTAAGAAGCACAGACACAGATACAGATACATGATACGGATACGATAAGATATGGCGATACGTTAATTTCTAAAAACCTAAGATACGGATATGTTGAAGATACGCATTATATATATATATTATAACGTCTAATTAATTTCTATAATACATATTTTAAGTTAGATTAGAATAGATTCAAGAAGAGAGTGAAAACTTGAAAAAAAAATCCAGTGATGTCGAGTGATTGTTGAGTGACTAAAGTAGACGATAGGAAAGAAATAGAAGATGAAGATTGAATAATGAAGTTGAGGATGAAGGAGGTATGTATCATGATTGAAATAGTGAGAGAAAAAGGGAAGAATGAAGATTTAATTACGTTTCGAGTTTTTTTTAAAAAAAAATATGTTTTATCATGTTTAATTTATTTTGTTTTGAATTGCTCAATTTAAGTGGACTTCTATGTTTGGAAGTAATTTTAAAGGGTTAAAATCACTTTTGTCATTTTCAAAATCACCGTGAAACATGTTCTTCAAAACTAATTTTGATGATATGAAAATTGCATTTAAAAGTGTAAAATTGAAAATTAAATTAATTTTGAGTAATTAAAATTGTGTCTTTGAGTGATTTTAAAAATGAAAAAAGTGATTTTTAAAGATTTTAAAATCACTCCTAAACATGCACTAAAATAAAATGGGTTATAAGTTGGGTTTTTAAATGGTTGGGCTTAAATTTGAAACAAAAAATTGACCCACGTATCCCTTTCACGTATCTGAAAGCAGATACCCGTATTTGAAAAATAAAAATAAAAATAAAAATAATCAGATACTTCAAATCACGTATCAGACACGTATCTACCACGTATCTGGACGTATCCGTATCCTATTCGTATCTGATACCGATTCTCTGCACAATTAGAAGTATCTGTACTTCCTAGGTCCAAATGCTCACTACCTCGATCCGATCGAAGTGCTTTAATCTTTTTACTAAATGGTTTTCAACCTCAGCCTTATACTCTTTGAACTTTTCAAGAGTTTTAGATTTTTGGTGCATTAGGTAAACATGCCCATACCTGGAATAATCATCTATAAAACTGATGAAATATTCATACCCTCCTCTTGCTTAAACATTTAGAGGCCCACAAAGGTCTGAGTGAATCAGTTCTAGAGGTTCTTTGGCTCAAAGACCTTTTCCAGAAAAAGTTCTTTTTGTCATTTTACCCTCAAGACAAGACTCACATGGTGGTAATGAATTGTCTTCCAACTTATTTAGATGACCGTTCTTAACCAATCTCTCAATCCTGTTAAGATTTATGTGTCCCAGTCTCAAGTGCCAAAGATAGGCATTTGGAGAAATCTTCCTCTTCTTATGAGTCCCAAAAGTTTTAAACATCTCTATGTTCAAAATAGCTTTGACCTCAGTTGGTTTTAACATGTACAAGTTATTTTCTAATTTTGCAGAGCAAATCTGTTTATTTCACATTTTGATGAACACTTCACATTTTCGAAATAAACTTTATAATTTTGTTCTAGCAAACAGGAGACAGAAATTAGATCCCTTTTCATAGAAGGAATATAATATACATTTTTCAAATAATTGTACTTATCTCCTATAAATAACTTCATATCTCCCACTGCTTTGGCTGAAACAATCTCCCCGGTCTCTACTTTAAAGATTGTTTCACCTTCTGTCAACTATCTCCAGGAACTTGTTTCCTTTGAGATAGTACATACATGATTAACGGCACCTAAATCAATTATCCAGATTTTATCGTTTTCCACTAAACATTCTTCGATAAGAGGAAATCATATTTATCTTGTTGTTCAAATTCAGCATTCTCATCTACATAATTCATGATTTCAGATGAGTTGGGAGATAGAGGACAATCCTCTGTTAAAACTCTTTTGGTATAATCAACCACTAGTAATTTGTTTGTTGATTTGATTTTACTGTTATGTACATTAGAAGTGAGTATTACAGAATTCGACATGCTAATAAAATTCAAACAAATTCTAATTAGCAAATTGTAACTAAATCCAAAATCAAATTTTAGCAAAAGCAATAATGTACCTATAACCATTATTTATTTACAACGATATTTTAGTGAGTCAGAATATATGCTACCGAGGGGCAGTCAGATACTCCTTCACTAAAACAAATAATTTTGACCAAACACTATTCCCAGAATAACTCTTATTTCTACTATCTCCGAAATAACTCTTATTCCTATAGTCATTTGATTATCGTTTTTGGCCAAGATCTTTACTGACAACTTAGTAATTCTTATAAGTGTGACCCACCATTTTCATATCCTATAGGACGGTATGAATTTGCCTCTGAAATAGAAGACAACATCCAAAATGGAACTATAAGACCCTATTCATTTTACTGAAGCTTGTGTTGTTCCAAATCCTATGTTAGAACCCTCCGAGGGGATAGCCATCGCTAAACTACTAGCAAAGGGCCGCCTAAACCAAACCAACAGGCGCAACAGGAATCTCACGGTTCAGACTAATGGAAGAGACCGTAGGATATATTGACACATATCCTTCACCTACTTAGTATGAACTACTTCCTCCGTTTACCTTGATATTGACTCATACAAAACACTCTCCGAAGGGAGGTCATTCCCAGGGTGACACGAAGCATCATATGAATCTCATGGTGTAAACTATGTGGAGACGTGGTAGTTGAAATCTATTTATCATATAATAGGCTTATATTTGAACAACTTCCTCTTATTCACTGTAATCTAGATTTAAGCTAAAAATACTTTCCGAAGGGAGGTCACTCCCAGGGTGACACGAAGTACCGCTTAAATCTAGATTGTTAACTCTCAGAGACGTGAGAGCTAAAAATAACGTATCGTATATGTTATTAATCTCCCACCGAAGTTTTCTAATAACTCTATCATATGGAAGTTATTAAACTGCCACTGAAGTGTTCTATTTTGGGTAGATTTATACTTAGGTTCTTTTCGGCTAATAAAACAACCTTAAGTCTATGTGGTTTATCCAAGTATAACTCTTATAATTGGACTTTAACCTAGGATGTCTAGGTGATAAACCATTTTACTACCTCACATCACTCACGTATGCTCATAAAACCGATTACTAACGCTCAATTATTCGGCCATAAATCCCAGGTAGGAGGTGTTCCGTAACCCGTCAACTTAAGTACCCCCAGCCTTAGACAGGATTATATATAGGTTGAGTTTGTAACCTAGGTTTTATAAGTTTTAACAATTAAAACAGGTGGTCAACCTACGTGAGCATGCAACTGTTGTTTATGGATTTTAAATGTCTAACCCAATTTTATAACAACTTATAAAACTTTAGACATGTTATTCATCCATAACATACATAAGGCATTCAAATTTAATATAACATTTACATTAAATACAAGAAACCCTAACATGCATACTATATATTATAACAATTATAACATACTTTAAATGCATGTTACATGCTTCCTATGATGGGATTTTAAATCTAAATGGCATATTATATGCATATACAAGATTTATTTAATTATAACATACATCAAATGCATAAATAATTAAACACAAACTGATATGGTTTTAGTTTTGGCAAAAAAAAAACAAGCAAACGAAAGCCTAACTATTACAAAATAGCTTTCGAATAGCTCCCAGACCGCTCGAACCGCTCCAAAACAAACTCAAGTAGCTTGAACCGGACCCGAATCATTTGGACCGGACCAGCCAAGTCTGAACCAGACCAGCCAAGAACCATTCGAAGCTGAACTAGACCAGACCACAAGAGAACTGGTTGAATTGGCAGCCCTTGCACATGTTCAACATCTCGCTAAGTTTCATCGTTTAGCAATGACGACCATCATCTTGCATTTTGCCAGATCGTTTAATAAATTCTTGATCGTTTAGCACACGAAAAAGGTAAACGATCGTTTAATGCCATCGCATAGCATTCAACACATCGCCCAGCTGTCGCACAAAGGTATGCGATCGCATAGTGTTATCGCATAGAACCTCAATGCATCGCTTAGCTCCTACATAGAGGTAAATGATCGCGTAGTGTTATCGCATAGCAATTCAACGCATCGTTTAGCTCCCGATCAAAGATAAACGATCGTAATAAGCGATCGCTCAGGGCTATCGTATAGCTCTTCATAACTATCGCTTAGTTCTATCGTATAGAACCAAACGATCGCTTAACACCATCGTCTAGCGCTGCATGTCATCGTTCAGTATTCGTCGTGTAGCTAAACGATCACTTAGCTCCATCGTATAGAACATTATCGTGTCATTCAACATCGTAGGTAAGCAATTTTTTTAGTTTCATCACATAGAAACTTCAACACTTCGTTTACACGATCGCTTAGCTCTGCATCTAAACGATCGCCCAACACTATCGCGTAGCACTTCATCGCATCGCTTAGTGCGCATCGTTGCTAAATGAGCGTATAGTACCATCGTATAGTAAATTCAAAGTATCGTTTAGTTCCCATGCCAAAGCTAAACGATCGATTAATGTTATCGTATAGCAAATTGAACGCATCGTTTAGCTCCCGCAGGTACACGATTGTCTAGCGTTCAACATCACAGCGATCAGCATCCATTGCTATACGATCGTCTAGCTTTTCTTCACATCGTGTAGCATCTGGAGCTAGACGATTGTTTAGATACTGGAACCACAACGACGATAAGAACATAGGCTAATTTTTCTCAAATTGCAACTTAGCCTCTTTGCTTGCTTCTTCAATTTACAGCTTAATTTCTACTCTAATGACTCCAAATAAATTACAGACTCTTAGGAACACATTAAAGCTCATCAAGCAAGAGCCAATTACCAATTTAAATGAGGAATTAAAGAGATTTAAATAGTCAAAATTCAGAAAACCATATCAGTGCATCAGTTTCATATTTCTCATATAAAACATCCACCGAACCAAAATTAAACCAAATTGAATGCTTATTTGATGCTCTAATACCAATTGTAAGATTGTATCAATTGCAGCGGAAGCTTAAGGATCATCTAAGCATTAAAATTTACTAATTTTGGCAAAATATAAAGCATGCTTTTGCAGAAAAAATGGGTTTCAAGACATACCTCTTGTAGAACTTCTTTAAAGCTCCTTCTCCAGCTGCAATCTTCTCCATATCATGTTGTAGACCACCCCAAGATCTTCCTCACTATTCTCTTGATGCTCTAGATTGAGTTGTGAGACTCAAAACAAGCTTGAATCAAGGAATGAAGGAGAAAAGCTCACTGCAGCAACCTTGGTTGAAGAACTTTTCTTCAAACCAAATTTTCTCTCAAAATTCTGTAGATTGCATGCCCGATTTTCACTCCAATCTCTTCATTATATTGCAGATCAACATGAAAAGAGAAGAGCTGCATGAGTTGCAGCTCATGCAGCTCTTCTCAGCTTTGAGAAGACAAGGCAAATATATTGTTTCACGTGTGAGCTAGTTCAAAGATGGATAATGGAAAAAACCATTTTTCCATTTAAGTGTTTTAGTTTTCCAATTTTTCAATTTTATCTAAAAAACAAATTTTGATTTAAAAAATCTATTTGATTTTTAAAATGAAAAATTAATTAATTTCATAAATTAATTATTAAATAAAACTTAATAATTTAATATCAAATATTAAATTAATTTTAACACATATCCATCTTTATATATTTAAATCATATTTAAATATATAAATTCTCCTATTCCGTTTAATTCTAAAATTAAACATAATTATATCTCATATAATTACTAATTCCCTTAATTCTAAGTTGAACGTTTCAAATTAACTTATCACGCTATTCTAGAACTAGTCCGTTACGAGCTATATGGGGACCTCGTGGACCTACAGATCATGGGCTCCAATGATCCGAGATTAATTGGCTAAACTCATTAGATCAGATTAGTCTTCATTCGTTAACTAATGGGTCATTTCACTAAAGCCCATAGTTGCACTCCCCTCACTGTAGATATATTATGTCCACATGATTTAACCATAATCAGCACGTCAACCTTTCACATGTTGTTTGTAATAATAACTGGGTCAAATATCTATTTTACCCCCAAGATTACGTCTTATTCCTCAAGTCCCTACTGATCTTCTAATGAACAACTGGTTTGTGATCCAATCACCAAACCAAACTCTCTCAGCCCAGTGAGAGGGTGAAGCCCCTTGTTCAAGACCTGGATTCAGTACTTGAGAGAACAACCTTTCTCCTATCCCTAAATCGGGTAGGTGTGAACTCCTTCTTATACCCTATGTCCCCAGCTATCTATCCGATCTTACCCCTGAAATGGGAGTCTTATTGAGCCGACGTTGTTGAGCCAACCCTCAACTATGCAAATCTAAAGGCAATCCCGAATAAACAGGAGTTCATAGTTAGCTCAGGATTAAGATCGAGTTACCTAGGTCATCTAGTTGAAATAGTCAGTCTTAAACAGTAAACAGCGTTATAAAGTAAGAGTGACTTATTTCTTGGTCCTGATCTTATGCAACTTCATTGCATAGGATGCCTCCACCCCTCATGTCATAACATGTACGAATTATGATCACATCGTATGTAGCACTTTACAATTCTTTGTAACAACTACAGAGTAGGTTGCATCCAATGGTGTTACCAGAATAAGGTACCCGACCTCATTCATGTACCATAGATCATTTTAACTATTTACTCGAACCCGATCCACTCTTATGTATCCACATAAAGTTCAAGTACTCATACAATAGTCATGGGTCTTAGTTTATTGGATTTAGACTTTCATATAATTTATTAGATCAATAAAAAGTATATTGATAATAGAAAATGTTTATCATTTTACAAACTGTGAATTTTTAGGACATAAAACCCAACAGCCCACACCTCCTAGATTCTCACTCTGAGAATACCAAGGTCACTGAGTGGTGGTGTCCAAGTTATTGCCTGTTCTTGGAGAAGACCATTTTCGTTGGCTGAGCGATAGCTAGATTCGGTAGACGATTGGCTTGGCATTGCAAAGACAGCGAGAGGGGTTGTTCTTGACGAGAGCGAGAGATAAAGAGAGAAAAAAGTTCTCAAAGGTAATGTCTCTCGTTCTCTTTGTATTCAATTTGTTGAAAGCATGCCGTAATTTATTCTGTGATGTATAACTTTTATGTATGTTTAGTGAATCTTGTTTTTCTATCACAATGAATTTGGAATGGTCTTGCTTCCACTCATAGGTCCTTTTTTATAAGAAGTTCTTCAATTGGTATCAGAACCAGGTTCTAATATTCCAAATCCATTGAATGTATAGAAAATCATTTACATTCTTGGTGGTGAAGCATGTCTACATTCTGTTTAAATGTTAAATAGTTTATGGGTGTGGATTAATGGAGTTTTCTAGGATGAGGCCTCTGGTTATTTAATTCTTTTACATTCAAAGTTAATTGTAAGGGCCCCTGTGTTTTTGGACATAATTAACTTGCTATCGAGTCTGTAAATTCAAAGTGTTTGAGTTTTTATGAGTCACTCGTGATGAAAGCTTCAAGGCAAGGAGTTTGCACTGTACTTCGAGGATGAAAGACAACCAAGCGTTTGTCATGTCATGTCAACGATAGGATAAGCAATCGTTGAGTATGAGATACTCGCAGCAAGGTAGACACGTGCGCATTAACGATCGTGTAGCTCAGGCAAGCTTCATCGCTTAAGTCACTGACTACAACAATCGTAGAGTAAATGTTACTTAAGCACTTATTCTATGATCAATCTAGACGATTGGCTTAACATACCAACAGCCGTCCGTCGTAAACGATCGTTTAGACTCTGTGCGTTTAATGTTTGTGTGTTACCAACGATCGGAGTTGCACCCTCATGTTTCATCGCATTGTAAATGGTACTCGATCGTAGCTAAATGATCATGGATACTCGGCCAGTTTACTAAACAATCAGGGAGGCTTCACCCAGGCGGTTCAAGACCCGGTTCGCCTGTAAACCGGTTTCCTCGATGATTCTATGTAATAGATAGAATTTTATTTCCAGTTTTGAGGCTTATCATCCCGGTCCATTAGTCTTTGGTGAATGTACATGGGATGTATGTTTGATTATATGTCATATGGTATGCCATATAGTTGAAATCCCACCTTAGTTTATGCATTGGTCATGCATCATCTCTATATTATAAGTGTTATGATATAGTAGTTTGTATGACTTAAATTATATAAGAGCATGCTCATGCATCATATAATATAAGAGTTATATTTATGCATGCATTAAGCATAGACATGCATCATCTTTATATTATAAGTGTAATAGTATAAGGGTGTATGGAAGCATGTTTGCTTAGTTCATTACCAAGTATATAAAAGTTATATATAGTAACGAATGGACATTGCATGAAGCATGACACATAGGTTAAATTTATAAGAGCTATAAATACCTAGTTGTGCATGGCAATGTGAATGGGTTTTGGTTGTTTCTTTTATAAGTGTTATAAGGGAAATTGGAACTAAAATCTGTAAGAAATACATGCACGTGAACTTAGGCTTGAATCATGGTTTTAAAAGAGTTTTAAAACTTGGTGGACATAGACCTAAGATTATGGTTATAATGAGATTAGTAATCTAAGGTTTAATCTTTTAATCAGTTTAATAGGATTAAATTGACTAATAAAAGATTAAAAGTGTAGCAAATCTATCTATAAGGGACCTTTTGTCTAAGCCGGGTTGTGTCTAGGTTGAGGTACTTAAGCTGACGGAAACGGAACATCCCTACCTGGGAACCTACCTGGAAAGGTGAATTAGATAGATTTGATGCATGCATGCAAATTTGAGGAGAGTTTGTTAAAGAGTTTAATGGGACTGCTTGAACTTGTTTAATTTCAAAGAGAATAGTTGATTTTGAGCAAATTAAACTGACTTAGATAAAATCAGTAGCTGGATGGTCTAAGTTAATGAACCCCTAAGTAGAAATTCAGTGGGAGGTACTTGAGGTATATGATACTTCATTTAAACCTCTTCGTGTTTCTCCATTTATGTTCACACCGTGAGATCTATCATCGACCTCGTGGCACCCTGTGAGTGTCCCCCTAAAGAATGGTGTTTGGGTAGGTCAATATCAAGATGAATGGAGAGAATGTTCATAGTAAGTAGGAGCGGGACATGCGACAACATATCCCATGGTCTCTCTCATTAGGTTGGATAACGTTTCTGTGCATCGCCTTGAGGCACCCTAGGAGTGTCCCCCTATAGGATGATAGTTTTGCACGACTCTTTATCTAATCTTCTGTATAGGATAAGGTTGCTTTAGTTTCTTGTCCTAATCTGCTTTTTTCCTACGATGGTGCATTAAGGCGGAACTCTAGGGTTGACAATGAGAGGTTACACTTATGCGGAATTGTTAAAGGTTAACAGTTATAAACCAAAAAATGGTGATTGTTAAGGTTAGTTACAATGGTTGTTTCTGCCTAATGGTTGAGAGTGTCTTATCCCAGTGAAGGGGCATCTAATCACCCCACCGGTGACGTTTGTCCTGCCTCGCTGGGGCATCATTGTAAAATAGAAGTCTTTTCACTTAGGGTACTTGGAAACTATTTTGCTAAAACTAAAATTGATGTTAAAATGTGGTATTGCATAGACTCATTAAGTTTGTTTTTCAGCAATGTAATTATGGCTACAGCTACATTAGCTCTATTAAGTGCCGACAAACTGACTGGTGAAAACTACGCTAGCTGGAAGCACGCGATCATAAACATTTTAATCATCGATGATTTACAATTCATCCTTACGAAGGAGTGTCCTCCTATTCCACCTCAAAACGCCACTTGAAACGTATGGGAGGCTTATGAGCATTGGACACAGGCAAACGAGAAGGTCCAAGCTTACATCTTGACCAGTCTTAACGACATTTTAGCCAAGAAGCATGAGCCTATGGTCTCAGCATATGAGATCATGGAGTCCCTGTGGGGGGATGTTCGGACAACCGTCTGGACAGCTCGAACTTCCTAAATGAAGTTAAGAGGATTCTTATATATTTATTACAGGTGTGGCCCGAAGACAAGAATTACTAAAAGACCTTTTACTGGAATATTAGAGCCAAAGGCTTTAGAGTCATATGTAATTCCTGACTTTGTGGCCCCGATGATGTTGCGAGCCAGGGAAAGGCTATGAGTATTTCATTCAATCTTTTAACTGATGATTACTCCGATATAGCATATATAATATGCAACGGAAGTCCAAAATCCTTTGAAAAAGTTCCAGAGAGTTCAAGGCTGAATATAAATATACATTTGATAGGATGGATTAAAATACTTTGATCGATCGGGGTGGAAGTATTTTGATTCCGGAATACAATATGATGAAACATGGAACGTTTCCCCCACAAACTCTCAG
>NC_052359.1:22217060-22244114 GCF_009727055.1 Benincasa hispida | reverse complement strand
ACTCGAGCATGAAGCTCTCAAATGCATCATCAAACTTTCAAAATGGAGGAAGGCAAGCCTCTTTTATTTCCGTGAACAATGTGCTTAAACATGATGGTCCACTTCAATGTTTGGTGGAGATAAATGGGTCCACAACATCGAGATGAGGGACAGCCAGGTTGAGCATAATCCTACACTTCGTTGCCGGATAAACTTCCTTCACTTTGTCAAGTAATGCGATCTGAACAAAAGTGGACTACCCTTACAACTCTCCTCAACGAGTTGGTAGAACATTTCAATCCTTGCTGAAAAGGTAAGGAGAAGAAGGTTGGTGAGGTAATTTTTCGCTTTGTCATCAAAAGAAAGTTCCATAAAAGTTCGACTCAGAACGAGTTTTTTCAAAACTTCTACTTATACACTTCCAAAGTGGAAGAAGAAGAAAGGGTGGTCAGGGGAAGGGTTAGCAACCTACTAACCCCACAAGCCTATCTCCCAACAAGGTAGGCGACCACGCCCATGTAACAAAGGAAAGTGGTTTCCCATTATAAACCAAAGAAGGGCAACTGGAAAGAGGATTGTCCTCGCTGGATCAAGGTATAATATGACTTTATTAGTGTTGGAAACTTATTTAAGTGGAGAAATGATGAATTCTGCCCTGGATTATTTACTTCCAGAGCCACTAATCATGTTTGTTCTTCTTTTCAGGGGATTAGATCCTGGAGACAGTTGGAGGCCAGTGAGATGACGATGCCGAGTAGGACCGGGCAACGTCGTCCTCCGCTGTGGTAAGGGGAGGGATCCAGTTGACTTTAAACAGAAGAAGTTTATCATCTAAATGATGTTTATATAGGTTTCTGAGTTAAAGAGGAACTTATTTCTTTCTGTAAAGTGTCGATACAGTGTAATTAATAACTCTTAATTTTCATTTGAATTAAAGTGGGTTCATTCAATAAAGAATGGAGTTGAAAATCTGTTCAGCATCTGGAAAATAAACTTGTTTATGTGCTAAGGCCGTTAAGTAATGAGTTCCCTCCATAACATAGAGAATGTTTAAAACTAACGTAAACTCAAAAAATAAAACCACAAAAGATTTCTCTAAAGGAAAATGCCCCAAACTTGGGAACCTTCGATTATGGCACATCAATTTTCAATAGGATTGAGAGATTGGGTGAAGAATGAACTCTCTAAGCGACTTAAGAGGAAAATTTTTTAATGGTGTGGCGAATCTTTGCCGTCAGGTACACCTCAGCATAATGATGTAGCGGAGAAGAGAAACAGAACCTTGTTCGACATGGTTTGGTCGATGATGAGTTACGCTTCCTTACCAGACTCATTTAGGTGTTTTGCAGTGAAGACTATAGTGTATATTCTCAATTGTGTTCCTTCCCAGAGTGTTGTGAGAACACCTTTGACGTTGCAGAACGAGCGTAAAGGTAGTTTGCGTCATTTCCGCATATAGGGTTGCCCAACATATGTGCTTCAGGCTAATCCAAAGAAATTGGAACCACGATCGAGGTTGTGCCTCTTTGTAGGCTACCCCAAAGGTACAAGAGGGGGTTACTTTTATGATCCTATGGAAAACAGAGCCTTTGTATCTACGAATGCTACCTTCCTTGAGAAGGATCATATGAGGGAGCACAATTCACGTAGTAAGATTGTGTTGCGTGAACTTTAAAACGAAACTACTGAAACTTCAACAAGAGTTATTGAAGTGCCTACTCCATCAGCAAGAGTTGTTGATGGTAGTTTATCTGGTAGGCCAGTTCCACCTCAAGAGTTGAGGGAACCTCGACATAGTGGGAGGGTTGCGAACCCACCTGTTTGCTATATGGGTTTTACTAAAATTCTGGCTATGGTAGCTGATGGCGAGATTGAGGATTCGTTGTCTTATTAGAAGGTAATGGAGGATGTTGACTGGGATGAATAGGTCAAAGCCATGGATCTCGAGATGGAGTCGACGTACTCAACTAGTATAGGATCTCTTAGACAACCTGATGGGGTAAAACCTATAGGTTGCAAATGGATCTACAAGAGGAAATGAGGTGCTGATGGGAAGGTGCAAACCTTCAAGGCTAGACTTATGGCAGAGGGTTATATCCAAGTGGAGGGAGTCAACTATGAGGAAACTGTCTCACCTGTTGCCATGTTGAAGTCTATCCACACCCTCCTGTCCATTGTCGCTTATTATGATTATGAGATATGGCAAATGAACGTCAAGACTGCCTTTCTGAATGGTAATCTTGAGGAGATGAGACAGGTCCCCTATGCATCTGTCATTGACAGTTTGATGTATGCGATGCTCTGTACTAGACCAGTCATCTGCTACACTGTGGGGATAGTCAATAGATATTAGTCTAATCCAAGACAAGGTCACTGGACTGCATTCAAGAATATCCTCAAGTATCTTTGAAGAATGAGGGACTACATTCTCGTGTATGGAACTAAGGATTTGATCCTTATTGGATACTTTAACATTCAGACTAATAAGGATTCTCGAAAATCCACTTCAGGGTCAGTTTTCACTCTTAACAGAGGAGCTGTAGTATAGCAAAACACTAAGCAGGGGTGCATCATCAACTCCATGATGGAGGTCTATGGGACCGCTCGTGGCTGGACTAAGGCAAGTGGGAGTTTTTTGTACTGGGCATTACTGCACTAGTTTATTGTTTTATACTTGTTGTAATGTACACCCCACTCGCTTTAGGACAAGTGCGAGATTGTTGAGGTTGATGCCCTAAACCCTCGTTGGGTCCTGTAGTTTATAAACACTGTATTGAAAAAACGTTTGTGATGTAATAATATATGATTTTTTCTTCATTGTTGTCTATAAAAAATGAAATGTTTTATTTGTTTTACCACAAACCAATAAACTAAGATCCCTCGTTGTCGTTGTAACTTAAGCATGTACGTGGAGACATACAAGTGGATCATGCCTTAAGTGATAACCAAAATGGTTTGTAGTATATAGATATATCCTAGGAACACTACGGATGTGGCCCGCTTTTTAGAGAGTTACAAGTGTTGTGACTTACTACTGATGGTCTGATCCTGATCATTCATGTGGAGACATGCGAGTAGGGGCGTCCTATACAAAGGAGTTTTTATAAGATCAAATCACGAAGTGTTAAAGTCTCATTATATAACATCATTCATGACAGAGACTTCATTTCACTAGGATAACCATAGGTAACATGACCTTAATCCTGAGTGAGTTGGGAACTCCTACCTTTGAGGACAGTTCGTTGATTTTCATGGGTGCGAGTGGCCAGATTGCCGACTCAAACTTACCACTTTGAGGTAGGAGCTGGGAACTCAACTACAAAAGATGGAATTCACTCTTCTCTGAAGTAGGGGTAAGTAGATAGATTGCTCCCTTAAAGGTTGATTTCGGGGCTTGAACGATGTGGCGCCACACACCTTCTCATGGCCCGATAGGTATCCACACAAAGTAGGACTATGTTATATTGTTTATTAGAGGGATCAGTGGTACTTAAGAAGTTAGATGTAACTACAGGGCAAAATGGTAAATTGCCTAGTTATACTTACGAGCATCTGTGAAGGGTCATTGTACTGTTGATTGGTTATATTAAATGGACACAGAAATATATCTGTGGTTAGAAGAGTGCAGTCGTCGGTCTTTAGTGGAGTGCCTGAGAGTTAACGGATGGTGGATCTTGTGACTAAAGAGTTTAGTCAGCTATTCACATACGATTGGAGCTTCAAGCCACAGGTCCATAAGGTCCCCTTGGTAGCTCAATGGATTTAAGTTGAGAATCAGTTTTTGGGTCAGTTTGAAGTGTTTAAATTGACAAGAGGGAGTTTGATTATATATGATATGATTAAATTGGTCAATTATATATGATATAGTTGACATGATGTATGAGATACATTATTGGAGGAAAAGGATATAAATATGATTTATATCTAGTTGAGGAGAAAAGGACTATGGTTTAAATGTTGCATATGATGTGATATTAAACTATAGGTTATAAATATAATATGATAAGTTAGTTATTATATTTATTTATAATTAAACAATTATGAGATAATTGTTGGTGGTTTTCTCCATAACCGTGTGTGAAAGTAAGAGGTTGCATTCAGTTTTCGTAACTAAAAGGATAAAATTAATTTTTCTTTTTCATTTTGTAAAGAATCGGAGTATCGCTTGAAAAGTTATACACTGTCCATCGTTTAGCTAACGAGAGCCTAAACGACAGCCTCACGTGTTTCCTAATGATCGTGTACACGTGCAGTAGACCTAAACAGTCGTATAGCTTTAACTAAACGATCGCGCACAAGAGCAAGATTCTTTAAATGATCATACCTGATTACTTAAACGATCGTGTGCCTTTTCTAAACGATCAAACACTTGTCTATACGATAGACACAACACCTCTCCCACTTACTTGCTTGGCCATTGAATAAGATCGTGTTTCCTCCTTCCCTCGACCAAATCCAACAGAGCCCACACCTCATGCATTCTCATTCCGAGAATACCAAGGTCACTGAGTGGTGGTATCCAAGTTGCTACCTGTTTGTGGAGAAGACCGTTTGTTGGCTAAGCAACAGCAAGATTTGGTAGACGATTGGTTTGGCGTTGCAAGGACGGTGAGAGGGGCTGTTCTTGACGAGAGTGAGAGATAAAGAAAAGAAAAGTTCTTCAAAGGTATGTCTCTCGTTCTCTTGTATTTAATTGTTGAAAGCATGCTATAATTTATTCTGTGTTGCACAACTTGTATGTATGTTTGTTAATGCTTGTTTTTCTGTTACAATGAATTTGGAACGATTTTGCTTCCGCTCATAGGTCCTCTTTGATAAGAGTTTCTTTAGTTGCAACGATTCAAATAGTTACTAATAAAAAAAATTGTATCATACTATATAGAAGAATTTATTTATGAAAAATACAAGTATATGAAAATATGAAAATAAATTTTTTTTTTATATTTTTTAACTTTTTAAAAGTTTATGGTAACTAAAACAAAAATATATAATATTTTATTTACTACATGGTATTAAATTTTTAAATAAAACCTAGAAGATTTACCTGCATATCTTGACTAGTAAGACTACAGTGTGCATGCTTATTATTCTTAAAAATAATATTTTGGTTAAATCAAAATTTGAAAAAAAAAATGGAACTTTTTAATTTAATTTAAAGTTTAAAATGAGGAGGGTAATCAAGTCATTCAACAAAAAATGCAATATTTGTTTGAAATAAAATTTAAAATGATCGCCATAAATTTACAATAAGTTTTTAAGGATTCTGCATAAACAAATATTTTGGTTTAAATTAAAATATGAAATTCGGAAGAAAATAAAATCGTTTGTTGTCAACTAAGAAAAAATTATTGCAAAATTTTATATAAAAATAAAAAACCAATTATATTTTAGATTGAATTAAAGTTTGAAATTAAAAAAGAAATAATCACATCATCCAAATCCAAATCATTTTTTTAATATATAAAAGATTATCAAAAAAATTAAAAAAATAATACTTTGATTAAATTAAATTTAAAATTGAGAGAATAATCAAATCATCTCATTCAAAATAAATAAAAAACGATTAAAAAAATCAAGAGTGGGTTATCATGTAATAAAAAAAGAAAAAAAAAGAAAAAAAAATAGGTTGGTTTGATTTAAAGTTTAAAATTAGTAGGTAATCAAATCATCCAGTAATTTTTTTTTAAAAAAAAGAGAGGATTATCACAATTTTTTAAAAGAATATATTGATTTAAATCAAAGTTTGAAATTGAGAATATAATCAAATCATTAAAAAAAAAAAACTAAGAGACAATTATCAAAAAATTCATTTTTTTTAATTAAAGAAGATTATCTCTAGATTTTAATATATAAAAAATTAAGAGGTAATCAAATTGTCGATGGAAAAATCCGACCACGTGAGCTCACCTGACTTTCATGTGCCGCCAACAATAAATTTATAATTTGGATAAGAGGTCACCTACAAAACAAACAAAGTAACACAAGGTTGTGGTGCTTGCCACAGACACTCCAATGTCTAAGTCAGTATTTTGCACAAAGGTTAGAGTAAGTAGTTTTTAGAGAGGAATTGAGCTTACCTTCCATAGGGTTGTCATGTCCTATTTATAGTTGAGTCTTAGAGGTTTTCCTTATCCATTTGGAGAAAGAGATCTATTCCCTTCTCCTATTTCGGACATGTTGGACTTGGGTTGGGCCGCTGAGGATGTTCCAACAAAGAAGGCCAATACGGATTGGTCTCACTTAAAAAGGTCAAGGCAGACAATGGGCTAAAAAGGCCCACGTCGGCCTCAACCTCGACCTCGAGGCCGAAGAGGGCCAAATGGGCTCAATTTAGCCTAATTCCTTCTTCCTATATTTGTTAGAATCCTCCCGGGCCTGCTCCTAGCTAATCTCATGTTCATTTTCAGGGTTAGTTAACTTTCTCGGTTCAGACATTACCTTTTACCTTTTACTAGTCTGAAACTACATATAGCATTAGTCCCTTATTCCCGTGTTGAGACTTATGGTCAGCCTTGATAGGATGCTAAGGTCTCAATTGGGAATAATTTTGTGGTAGTTATATATATATTATATATATATATATATATATACATACATATATATATCTATGATGGTGTAACACAAATGTTTTTGCCCATTTTTAGACCGCTTTTGGACTTATTGATGCCCTTCCCTCAAGATGTGCACCTCTTGAGATTAAATTGAGCGTGTGACTACTTTGTGTGGCTTATTTTGATAAATTTTTAGGTGTTCCTTAGATCATATTTTAGGGTGGGTCCTTAATTCTTAAAGGATTGGTCTACAAATCTTCGTTGAAAATTCCCTAGAGTAAACCTTCATAGGTTGGCTTATAAGGTTGCTAAAATACACCATGTTTGGGTTATAAAGACCATGTTGGCCCTGGCATCAGCCTTCAAGGCCAAGAAGAGCAGCACAATTCTCTTTAATAACAACAACAACAACAAACCAATTTCTAGGATAAAACATGTGTTATGCATGAGGCTTGCCCATGGAATGGCACATTTGTCAATCTAGGATTGATAGAAGGCAAGAAGAAATGGATCGTAGGTCGACATAGCGCTAATTCAGTAGTCAAAAAAGTGCAGGATGCATGTGTTGAGCACACACTCCGATCAGATAGCTTAGCTTGGCCTTGATAGTCGATGCCAAGGCAGAGCTAACGCACCTACCACTACAGTAGCGAATAAATGCATCTCATTCCCCTTTTTTTCCTTTTTTTTTTCTTTTTTATTTCAAATTTATATTTTGAAATCTTCATTTTTCTTTAATTTTTCATAATGTGTTCCCTTTTCGCTTTCATTTATTCTTCAACTTATTTTTTTTTTTCAAAGGTTGGTGTTTACATTCTCTCCCTCATTCTTGCTTCATTCTTCTTTTTTTTAGAGGAATGTCTTTTAGCGGAGAGGATTAGTAGTTTTATGATGAGTATGATTCCTCATCTTCTTATTATGAGTCCCCAAACTTGTCTCAACCATATATTGAGGAACCTTCTATGCCTATGGGGGATTTGCTATTCTCTGTGACTCGAGTTCAACTTGAGATTTTAAGATATGATGGCGTCATTCCTCCCACGATTCATTTGGGGGTTCCTCATTCTAATGAAATCATTGACGACCCTCTCAAGAAGAAGGTAGCTTTTTCCATCCATGTTTTGTTTTGGAATTATCTTGCTTCTCTTTCTTTCTAACCTTTCTTTTTACTAATTCAGTGCCCCAGGAGTTTAGTTGTTCCACACTGTTGCAAGGAATTTTGCTAAGGTTATTCAAAGCTTGGATAGGGAGATGAAGCATGACTCTAGCTTTATTACTTAAGAAAACCTAGTCCTCATTGGTCTTGCCAACCCAGAGTCCCTAGAAAGTTAGCCTTTTTCTTACTATTTTCAAAGATAGAGAACTGTTGCGTTGTTGCTTCGTGCATCTTTTTCCTTTATTTCCTCATTTTATTGATTTTCATGCCTTGAAGAGATGAGTTCCCGCAAGGTTTCTATAACATCCACACCTTTTTATTTATTTATTAATAATGTAAAACTTTTCCCTTTTCAATAATTATCCTTAGTTGAAGGGCATGTTTGGAATTCTGAATTTAAAGTATATATGCGAGGTTTAAGTGTTGTCGTGGAAATTATTAAAAAATTATTCAATTTTCAAATTCAATTTGAAAAGTTATGGCAGGAATTAATTATTTTTTTTAAAAAGGAAAGGAATTAAATAGTATAAAGTGGGTTAAGGAAATGATCTAATTAGAGTTATACTATTTTCCTTTTATTATTATTATTTTTTTTATTATTATTATTATTATTATTATTATTTATTTTTTTAAATAAAAAGGACCCCCCACCCTTCCCTCACTCACGCGAGCCCCCCTCTCCGTTTTCTGCTTCCTCGCGCCGTTCGTGGGTTTTCGACTGGCCAGATCCCGCCAGTCAGACACGCTCTCAGTCTGCCCAGATTCGAGCCGCCGCTCTCAGTCCGCCCAGATCGGACGCTAAACGCTGCCAGCCACGAATCCCAATCGTCGCATCTCTTTCTCTCTCGGCAACCCTCGCCCTTCGCTCCCATCTCGCCAACCGGTCAAGCCGCACCACCTCCGATCGACGTCTCAGACCTAGCCGCGCGCGTGCCGCTCATTCTCATGCACCTTTGCGTCTCCCCAAAGTCGTCCGTGTCGAATCTAGGGATTTGACTGCACTGCTTCCCTCGCTCTTTGCTCACGACGGTTCTCGCCAACCGGTCAAGTCACGCCGCTTCCGATCGACGTCTCGGATCTAGCTCCCCTGTGTCTGCCACCCTAGCCGCTTTGCTACCGACTATCGTTGCCCTGCCACATCAGGTCCGTTTTGGTCTTCGTCAGATCTACTGGGGTAAGATTATGTCGGTTCATTTCGTTCTCTTGGCCATTAATATTGTGTTTCAGTGTTATGACTCGTCTTTATTGAATTTTGTTTCAAGCTTAAGTCGTCAGGGAGTTTGGAAGTCAAAGAAGGCACCGTCGTGGAAGGTGGAAGTGTTTTTCTTTCTTTGAATAAGTTCTTGATAGTTTGGACTTGGACCTGAAGTCTTACAATTATGGCTTCAACTGAAATTTGAGAGTTGTTTTGTTGTTAGGACCGCTACTTTGGATTGCCTTCATAGTTTGGTGGTAAAAAATTTGTTATCTGTAGAGTATCGACGCGAGGTAAGTAATCTTATCACTAGAACTGCCCACCGGCCAGGCTCTAGTTGTATGCTAGCATGATAAATGTATGTTATGGTAAATGTTAGCATGTTGATTGACAGTATGACTTGAATCAAAGTATGTTCTGGCACAAATTCTGATTTATTTACATACACACCTAAGTGCTTGATTGTTAGTATGTGATAGTATGTGTTTTCATATGTCGATGTCTGATCTGTTGGCGTTGTGTTGTGGATTTATGATATAAGTTATATATGGATGATATATAATATGTTGTTAAGAATTATGGGTATGTGATCTAGCCATGGTATTAAGGATTTTATGTATGCTTTAGAACCGTACAATGTTGAATCTTAGCACGTTAAGACTGTGTGAATATCCTCATTGATTAGTTAGATGCTCACCAGTTTGTGTTTCCTTCGGGATTCACCAGTTTGTGTTTCCTTTGGGATTCACCAGTTTGTGTTTTCTTCGGATTCACCAGTTTTGTATTTCCTTCGGGATTCGCCAGTTTTGTGTTTTCTTCGGGATTCACCAGTTTTGTGTTTCCTTCGGATTCACCAGTTTTGTGTTTCCTTCGGGATTCACCAGTTTTGTGGCATACTTAAACTACAATAGGATAGGACTTAGTTTCTTATATGTTACATGTATTATGTGCCATATGTGGGTATCTAAAGGACATAGATGCCTAGCCTGATCCTAGTGGTGGGTTACTTACTGAGTATTTATACTCGTTCTTTCTTATGTTGATGTTTCAGGTAAAAGGTAGAGATGCACCGACGATGGCGCAGCGAAATTCATGATCGAGCCACTGGGACTAGTTTTTTCTTTACGCTTTCGCATCATGAGATTTAGAGTTCTTTTCATGTTTCCTTATTTGTTTAGTTTTGATGTTTGAAACTTATTATTAAGAATTGTTTTGCATATGTACTTATTAACCTTTATGATTTATGGGTACCCTATTATGTTTTTTAACAATTGCATTTAATAAATGTCTTTTGAACTTCTTTTGTTTTAAATTAGCATTTACTTCAAATGACTGAGCGTCGTTTTTAAATTCTTTGCATGCATTTATTTTAGTAACGACCTTTACCAAGGTCCTAGGGGGTCGGGTCGTTACAGTTTCATTCTTGGAGGGCGTGATCAGGGGGAGAAAGAGAAGCAAAGATAAAGCTAGATCCCCCTATATTTAACCTGATGCCGACACCCAGGATCCTACACGAGACGAGGTTAGTGTGAACTGCCCTTTTCCAGGCCTCCATCCTTTCTCTGGCTTGCACTGATCTTCTCATCTTCAGGGTACTCATGCTTTCCACGATACTGGTAAAGGCTTTAATTATTCTGCCCGTAATCATGCTCTCGTTATTTCTGAGGATTTTACTGAATCAAACCAAGTAGATCTTTTATCTCGTAGTTTCCAACCGTGGCAAGGAATTGACCATCAAACGGAGACGGGCGAGGTTGGTGCCACCGATCCTTCTAGCTCTCACCTCGACTCTCTATAAACTTCAGGAGGTAAATCATGGGATTTAACCTCCTTTTTTTAAAGATTGGTCTCGGCCTCTGAGGTCGAGCCAAGTCGATATTTTTCCTTATTTTTTTTCTTTTAACACATTTGTTCAATTTTCCAATAACTTTTCACCAAGATCTTTATTTCAGGCTTGAGCTTGATTATCCATATCGATTTATTATTAGGGTTGATGCCCTAAATCTCTGGATCTTGTAATTTGTAATTGTACTGTACAAACAGTTTATTTATCTAATAAAATAAGAGTTTTTTATTTGATATTTTGTAGCATTAACCCACAAAACCAATAAACTATGATCCAAGGTTATCTTCTGTAACTTAAACATGTATGTGGAGACATACAAATGGATCATGTTTAAGTAGTAATCTAAACAGCTAGTAGTACATGGATAAGACTGGGTACCTTGTCCTAGTGACACTATGAATACGATCCATTTTGTAGTTGTTATAATTGTTGTAAAGTGCTACAAATGATCTGATCTTGATAACTCATGTGGAGACATGTGAGCGGAGGTGTTATATAAGAAGAGTTTGTATAAGACTAGACCACGAAATAAATAGTCTCTCTGTATATACCGTTGATAGAAAAGACTTACATTTCACCAGAATGATCATAGGTGACTTGAGCTAAATCTTGAATGAGTTTGAACTCCTACCCATGAAGGCGGTCCTTTGATCTGTATATGCCTACTATTTTGGGGATTCGTCTGATTGTGGAGCTAGAATACAGCCTCACAAGAAGGAATTCACTCATTCTCTATAGTTAGGATAAGCAGAGAAATTACTCTCTTAAGGGCTGATTCCGGGGCTTAAACAATGTGGCGCCACACCCTATCCTGGCTTGAGAGGGATTCGGTTATAATTGGACTATAACTTATTATTCATTAAAGGGATTAGTGGTACTTAAGAAGTTAGATGTAACTATAGGGGTAAAATGATAATTTTGGCCTAACTGTACTTACGAGCAATTTGTAAAGGGTCAACGTGTTGTTGATTGGTTATATTCAATGAACATAGAAATATATTTGTAGTTCAAATAGTGCAACATCAATCTTTTGTGGAGTGATCTAGTTAATGGAAGTTGATTAATTTAATTAAAGAGTTCAATTAATTAATCAAGTACCATTGGAGCTTCAATTTATAGGTCGATAAGGCCAACTCAGTAGCTCGATTGGGATTAATGAAAATCGAATTGATTTTGATTAATTTGAGTTTAAATTAATTGAGGGAATTAATTATATATGATATAATTAATATAATGTATATGATACATTATAATATAAAGTTAAATGAGATGAAAATAAATATTTGAATATGATTCAAATATTAATTATATAAATGTGATTTGTATATAAAAATTGTAGGTTAAATTTAATGTGAATATGATTCGTATTAAATACTATAGGTTAAATGAGAAAATATTAAACTATAGATTATATTATATGTGATATAATCTAAACTATAAGTTATATGTTATATTAGATATTGTTGGGGTTGATGCCCTAAATCTCGTAGGGCCATGTAGTTTATAATTGTACTGTACAAATGATTTATTTATTTAATAGAATATGAAATGTATTATTTGACATTTAGTAGCATTAAACCCACAAACTAATAAACTAACATCCAAGGTTATCATTTGTAGATTAAACATGTATGTAGAGACATACAAGTGGATCATGTTTAAGTGATAGCCTAAATGGTCTGTAGTAGATGGGTAAAGTTGGATACCTTACCTTGATGATACTACAAATACGACTTGCTTTGTAGATGTTACAATTGTTGTAAAGTGCTACAAATGATATGATCCTGATCATTCATGTGGAGACATGTGAACGGAGATTTTCTATACAAAGGAGTTTGTATAAGACCGGACCACGAAATGACTAGTCTTATTATATAACACCATTCATAATTGAGACTTACATTTCACCAGGATGACCATAGGTGACATGACATGAATCCAGAATGAGTTGTGAATTCCTGTCTATGAAGGTGATCTTTTGATTTGTATGGGTGAGAGTGGCCAGTTGCCAATTCAATAAGCCTACCATTTTGGGATTTTTTTTATATTAGGGAGCTAGGAACACAACTACATAAAACGAAATTCACTCATTCCCCAATATCGAAGAAAGTAGATAAATTGCTCTTTTAAAGGCTGATTTCGAGGCTTAAACAATGTAGCGCCACACCCTCTCTTGGCCCGAGAGGCTTTTTGGTCATACTTGGACTATGACTTATTGTTCATTAGAGAAATCAGTGGTACTTAAGGAGTTGGATGTAACTACATGGACAAAACGATAATTTTGGCCCAGTTGTATTTACGAGCAATCTGTGAAGGGTCATTGAATTGTTGACCGGTTATATCCAATGGACACAGAAATATATCTGTAGTGCGAAAAGTACAGTTGTCGGTCTTTAGTGAAGTGCTCGACAGTTAATGAATGTTGAATAATTTAATTACACTAATTTAATTAAAGGAGTTTAATTAATTATTCAAGTACCAATGGAGCTTCAATCTACAGGTCCATGAGATCCCCTCTGTAGCTCAACAGAGATTTAATGAGAATCAATTTTGGATTAATTTGAATTGTTCGAATTAATCGAGGGAATTAAATATATGTGAATAATTAATTTTTTTACTTAATTATATATGATATAATTACTATAATGTATTTGATACATTATTTGAGAAGAAGTAGATATTTGAATTTGATTCAAATATTAATTATGTGAATTCGATTCATATAATTAAGTCTAGTATAAATAAGATTTATATTAAATATCATACATTGTTGAGAGAATGAAATCTATAGGTTATACTGTATTCGATATAATATTAAACTATAGTTTATGTGTTATATTTGATATAACATATAGTTTAATATATATTATAAGATAAGGTAGTTATCATGTAAATATATATTAAGTGGTTTTTTTTAAATAATTTTTAATTTATTTTGAAAATGTTTTTGGGAGGGCTCTATTAATGTATGTGTGGTCTTGTTGAAGTAGTGCTCTCCATTTTCCTAAAAGAAAAAAAAGAAAGAGAGAGATAGAAGTTTTCTATGGAAAAACTGAATTCCTCCCCATCTTTTCCATCTCATCCAAATATCTTAGAGCCTACAACTCCTTAGTGGTTCTCATCCCAAAAGAGAATACATGAGGTTCTTATTGTGGTAGCGTTCATTTGGGTTGTTTTTCCGTTCGTGATTGTTCGTAACAAATCCGAAGAATGGAATTGGTCTTCGTGAATAAAGGTTCTTCGAGTGTAAGTCTTCTCTCACCCAAATTCTCTCTTTTCTATTTATGATTGCATGCTGTAAATTTATGGTTATGTATAATATTTATATTCTATAATTTTGATTATGTGAAAATAAAACTTGGACCGATCTCCACGTTTCCGCTCAAGGACCTTCACAGGTTCCTTCAGATATAACAATAGTTTAATATATGGTAAGATATATATATATATATATACACACACACACACACCTATGAAGTACAAATACAAATACGACTACATGATACGGATACGATCGGATACGGCGATTCGTCAATTTCTAAAAAACAAAGATACGGATACGTCCAAAGATGTCAAAGATGTGTCATTTTTTTATATATTCTTTTAATATATATATTTCTAAAAAACGATGATACTGATACGTTGAAGATACATTTTTTTCTTTAAAAAAATATAGGATATAGATAAATTTAGCATACAAGTTAATAACAATAGCACAAAATAGAATACAAAGACTGAAATACAATACAAAAAAGCAACATCCAAGATGTTGACGTACAATAGTTAATAAAATGCAATAGAAAAGTGACTCGTATTATAAAGAAAAAGAAGAAGATTAGAGAGAGAAGTATGAAAATAAATGAAAAACTTATTGTTGAAGATATCCAAATGGTTTATATTTTGATGGACTTTGTGGGGATTCCAATGTGAAGATGAAAATTAGATGATTCAGTCTAGGATTTGAACCGTTATTTTTTTTTTCTTTTAGTTTTGGACTCGAGTAGTGAGCTTTTTAAATAGGTTGCCTAATTTTATATTGAGAAAGATTAGATAAGTTACTTGTTTTTTTTCTTTAGAAAAAAATATGCATAGAAATAGATACATCAAATCACGCGTCAGATACGTATCTGGAAAGTATCTGAAACTCTCTAAGGGAAAGAAATAAATTATTCTCTGCAACTCTTCCTCTCAACAGAACTCTCTTCTTGCCAAAATTAAGAATGAAGCTCACTAAACTCTCGTAGATTCCCACCCTCAGAGATTACCTTGGTTTCATTGTGGTGGTGTTTGGAGTTGGCCCTTTGGTTGCTGTAATTTTGGGTGTACGTGTTTCAAGGAGTATTCGAATTTGTTCGTGATTGTAGGGGAATTTTATGAAGTTTTTGGTATTCAAAGGTAAATGTTTTTTTTCCTTTTAATTCCTCTTAAATTTTCTATAAAGCATGCTGTATTAGAATGCATACAAACATTGCTGACCTCTAAAATTTATGCTATTTCTGTAAAATTAAAAATTGGACTACGATCTGCTTCCATATCGGGTGTTCACGCATCTTTCATTTATTACAGCAGGATCGCATGGAATTGGTTCAAGTTCGAGTTAAACTTGCCTAAACTCAACATAACACATTCATTATCTTTGACCTTTTTTACTAGTCCGAAACTATATATAACACAAATCTAAAAAAAAATCTTTTTCCTAACTTAAGGAGTAACACAATTTTTTTTCTAAAAAATAAAAATTTAAAAGATTTGAATTAGAGATTAGCGTTTGCAAAATGAATTAGAGGTTATTACTTATATTCATATATTTAAATAGTTTTAAAAGAAACCATTCACGAGGCACTCGTAATTAAACTGCAGTTTTGAATAATCCTAAAATATTATTATTCTATTTCTCGCAGTTGCCATTAAAATTAAAATAAATGAAGCAAAGAACATAAGGCAGTCTCCTACTCAGATGCTTTCGTCTGATCTGCACTCTCACAACACACCCGACTCGTGGAGTTCCGACAGTGAGCTTCCACAACTGTTTCGCTCCGCTGCAACGGCTGCCCTCCTTCGCAGGTCAGTTCTTTCCTTTTGTATTATTTGCTGCTCCATTCCCCATTTCCATGGCTGGATTTTTGTTTTCCATCTTTAAATCCCCTCCATTTCGATCCTTGTTGATGTATGAACCACCATTGCTGTAGTTTCTATTGCTCTGTTGTTGCCGTTTCTGTTAGGGTTTTCCTTTTTCAATTCCATCCTATTTTCTCAAGCGTAAGTGCGATGATGTTGCGGTCTGGTTTTGTGTTTTAGGGTTTCTTTCTTTACGTGCACTGTCATTTCGGATGTTGCTTTCTCGAGGTGGTTAAATGATGCCAGTTTCATTCGGGAGAATCTATAACTGATTAACAAATACATTTTGTCTTTCTTTGTTTTCTGTTTTCTATGTTGTGACGTCTCAGATCATTCACATTCTAAATTTAAGGCTAGCGGCATTCTCTCAGGCCTAAACAAACAGTTCACCAATGGCGAATTTAGCGATGACGGGTATCCTAGAGAAGGTACTATTTTACCGGATTGCATGAGCAGATATAATCTATATCTGTTACATTTTTTATTCACTTACATTTTTGCTGCCCAATTTTGGATGGCTATGGTTGGTCTGACTTGCACGAGTGTTTCATTAGATGACAGGCAAAGATAAAGATTACAGATACATGGCAACATCTGATCTATTAAACGAGTTAAACAAAGAGACTTTTAGAGCTGATACTGACTTGGAGATAAAACTGTCGAACATCATCATACAACAGCTTGATGATGCGGCCGGTGATGTTTCTGGGCTGGCTGTGAAATGGTACGTAGGACCTTTACCTTTTCTCCCTGCAGGCCATTGGCTTCAATGTTCGTTGCTTACCATGCAACGGCTAGTCCAATAGATGATTATTTCTTTGTGATCTTGTAGACTGTCTTTTTCTTCAAGAGGAACCTGTTCTTAAGTCATTATGAATGTATTTGAAAAGAAAGGATGGAGAGATAGAATCGGTCAAGTTAATAAGAGTATTGATGTGGTATTATAATTCTTAACCCTTTCTTTTAATCTCTTTTGTCAATTCAAATTTCAGCCTTGCTCCATTAGTGAAGAAGGTTAGTGAAACACGGGTCGTGGAGATGACAAATAAACTATGTGACAAATTGCTCAATGGAAAGGACCAGCACCGTGATGTTGCCAGCATAGCCTTGAAGACAGTCGTAGCTGAAGTTCCTGTCCCATTTGTTGCTCAATCTATTCTCATCTCTCTATCACCCCAATTGGTAAAGGGGATCACTACTGCAGTGAGTGTCTGAAACAGTCATTTAATTCAGTCCGTAGTGTTCAAGCTTAGAAAATTTTGAAACTGTTGAGCATTCTTTTGACATCAATTTCTGTAGATTTAGTTTCAGTAGTTAGAGTTGGCTGATGGGAATATATGATTTTAGCTTTCGTAGCCACATTTATTAGCTTCTTAGGTTTTAGTCTTTGCCCATTGAAGCTAAGTTTCTCTGTTTAAATGCCTCAAGGCCATATACATGTCTATATATATATATATATGCGAAAAACAATTTTGTTGATTATATGAAATTACAGAAGAGGGTGAAAGACCCCATAGGGGAGTTACAAAAGACATTTCCTATTGAAAGTAGCAAGGTAAAACTATAGTGTTGAAATAAGGGAGAACATTTACACCAAGTCCCAACCGTATTAACTGGAACATCAAAAAATCTGTGGAAGGGGACTTCTTTTCCTTGAAAGGTTCTACTATTTCTTTCTTGCCATAAATTCCAACAAAAGGATCTTATAAAATTCTACCAAATCATCTTTTTCTCCTTTTTGAAGGGGTGTCCACCAAGGATATATGAAAGGAGAAGATTAGAATCTTCCCGGAGGACGACTTTCCAATTGAACGTAGAGAGGACGTGATTCCAAAAGGATCTAGGAAAGGAACAGGAGACCAAAAGGTGTCCTTGAGATTCAACTTGCCATTTGCACATATAACACCAATGAGGAGACAAAACCATATGGGACAATCTTCTTTGAAGCTTTTCATGAGTATTAGTGGCTCTGTGAGATAGCTCCCACAGGAAAAACTTAACCTTTTTAGGATATTTCCTTTCCAAAACAAATAAAAAATAGGCAAAGTAGATCCATTGTTTTTTTGGGGGGGGGGGGGATATCTTGCGAGAGAGATTTGTTGGAGAAGAAGATGCCATTCGGTTCAAGCTTACAAATTCCCCTGTTCGGATTTTGAGAAAAGGAGATTGTTGACAAGCAATGAATAAGAGCTCCAAATTCTTCAATTTCAGGATCTCTTTGGTTTCTTCTCAACCTTAAATTCCAGAAGCCCAATTTTGCATCCCAGAAATCCTTGATTGCTCCTTTGTTTTTTGTGAGAGATTAAAAAATGAGGGGAAATTTTTGATTTAGGGGGCGTTTCCAAGCCAAATGTCCTTCCATCAGGAGATATTAGCCTCGTCACCAAGAGTATAGTATATCCGATCATGTATCAAATGGCAATGTTTTATAATGGTTTTCCAAGGACCCTGGCTGTTCTAAGGGAGATGCTTCCAGCCCACCTTCCTTCATGGGATTAAGGAGATTTTTGCATTTGACAAGATGAAGACCCAAACCATCTTTGTTAAATCGTGGTTAGTTTATTCATACTATTAGTCACTTTAGTTGGCATTCAATAGATGGACATATAATATTAGTTGGAAGATTGGTGAGGGTTGCTTGGATGAGTGTGTGCATTCTCCCTTTGTAATGTGATTGTTTTTCCATTAGAAGAGCTTTCTTTCCATCTTATCATTCATAGGCTCCCAGAAGGCTTTGGTTTTGGGCTTACCATTTAAGGGAAGACCAAGATAAATAGCAGGCGAAGAACCAACTTTGCAACCAAATTTGTTGGCCAAAGTGAGCACCTCCTCGTTTTCCAGATTGAGATTGATAAATTCAGACTTGTGGTGGTTTATAGATATTGGAAAGAAATGGGAAATTGTGAGAAATAACCCCACAAAGTTTTCATCTTTTGCAATTAGCACATTTTTTTTGACAATTCGTTATAATAGATTTTTTGATCCTTCCTGACTGAGATCGACCTTGAGATTCGAATGAACTTGACTTCTTTTCACCACACAAACCATCGATTTTTTTGGGCTTTCTCAATGAAATCTCGGTCAGGACGAAGATCGAGATCATATGTAATCTTTTCCAAAATTGAACTTCTTTTCTGAAGCAGAAACCACACAACGATCGCCCTGAGATCCGATTTTCTTTTGTAGACCGGCACACTCGCTCGAAGGAGGAAACAATGAGAAATTCGTAAATCCATTTGGAAATCCAATTCAGATAGCTGTAGAAACATAAATTGAGCGTAAGATTTGGAATTTGAAAAGATTAAGTAAGATTTGAGAAAGATTACATCAAATTTGAAAAAAATTACATACAAACTCGGTTATTTTGGCCACATTTCCATGGACAAAACCCAAAAAAATTGATAGTTTGGATGTACGATGAAAAGAAGTTAAATTTTTATTCGAATCTTGGAGTCGATCTCGACTGGGAAGGATCGAGAAAAGCTATTCTAACGAGTTCTTCAGGAGGGTGCTAGTTGTGAAAGGTGAAAATGTTTAAGGATTATTTCTGACAATTTTCCAAAAAAAATCAAAGAAATCAAAGATTTTGAGGACATTCTTTACTTGGTCAAGTCGTTTCAAAGTCATCATGATTAAAACCTCTCACGCTTTTGCGGGATATCTTTCCAAGATATTAGTAACAATGGGGAGCTCTTGTAGAGTGTTGCTTTCTATGATCCTTGTTTCATAATCTTTTTTCTGTATTTATTTTATTTTCTGCTTCTTTTCAGTCTACTTTTTGTTGGGTGTTTTTTCCCTTCCTCCTCCGGTTGTTCTCTATTCTTCATGAATGAAAAGATCTGTGTCCTCTTTAAAAAATTACTTTATTTCTATAATTTGTGCCTTAGCCTTTGTGGAGAGGTTCTCTTTAAATTTCATTTTATCAATGAGTTTTTTAGTTTTCCGTAAAAGAAAGATTGACATAACATAAGTCATGAGTTTATATTATTAACGTTCTTGTTCATCAATGTTTCTTTTCATTATTTGGCCTTATGAAATGTTTTAGATTGACTTCATATGCTATGGTAATTGTTGAAGTTTCATATAATTAAATTTTTCATAACCTATCAACTTAAGCTTTTGGGTCAATCGGCGTTCTACAATTTAACATGGTATCAAAGTAGGTCTTATATTCAAACCTCTGTAATGTGATTTTCTCCCCAATTAATATTGATTTCCACTTGTTAGGTCTTCTACAATTTTTCAAACCATAAGTGAGGAGAGCGTTAAAGTGTTCATAGAATGAAATTTACCAAAATCTATTAGCTTAAGCTTTTGGGTCAATTGGTTATTTAATACTAATGGACTTAATTTTGTACAGATGTTTGTTTTTGTCTTTTTGGTGAGAAACAAGTGTTTCATTGATATGATGAAATATAAAAAAGGGAGATCCAAACTAAAAGAGGGTTACAAAAAGGCCCTCCAAATATTCAAAAGGTTATTTAAACTGCAATAATTATAAGGGAGTAATTTTACATAACCACGAGCATTGACAAAAGCTGTGTCAAAATCTATCATGAGAAGAAATTTTTTGTTGAAAGTCCTCTTGTTCCTCTCCATCCATAGGCTCCAAGGGAATACTCTGATAGATTTTGTTGAATAAAGCATGATAATTCTTTTTGCATAAATGAATAGACCTGAAAATAATTTTGCATTAATGAATAGTCCTGAAAATCACTTTCTATGAATGACTTACAAGTTAATTAGCTTCTGATTTTGTATACTGAAGAATTTATATATATATTTTTGAAACAGAAACAATACCTTTTCATTGAATTAATGAAATGAGTCTAATGCTCAAATTACAAGATACAAAGCAAAAGGAAACCTAAGAATATTTCTAAATTTAATATTTCTTTATTGTTTAACTGTGCTAAGCAGTAAAAGTTCAAGTTTGGGCTGATAGATTTGCATGTTTTATATGCAGGGAATGAGCACAGAGATCAAATGCGAGTCTCTTGATATTTTATGTGATGTTCTCCACAAGTTTGGTAACCTCATGGCAAATGATCACGAGCTTCTGTTAAGTGCATTATTATCCCAGTTGGGTTCCAATCAAGCTAGTGTTAGAAAGAAGACTGTGTCGTGTATTGGTAAGACTTAGATGATAAATGGATTCATTACATTCCAAGTTTCTTTTTAACTTCCAAGTTTCTTTTTAACTTGTTGTTGGCCGTTTTTTGTCATTTTGATGTAGAGTAGTTAGTAATTATCTTGTAATTTTCATTTGAATGGCTAATTTGTTATAGTTAGTAGTTCGTTGTTTACTTAGTTACTAGGTTATAGGTTAGCTCATTAGTCTCCTGTATGTAGAGCGTTAATCTTTGTTGTTCATTTACCTTTTCATTCATAATAAACATTCCTTTGAGAATTCTTGGAGATGTTTTCTTTGATGCTTGGTTCCATCAAATTGGTATCATTCCATCAAATTAGTATCAGAACAACTTCGTAGATGTTATTTCAATCTTCATTTTGCATGTGGGGAGTGAATTTCGTACCTCTGTCTTTCTAATTTATTCTTTTAATGGCTCCTTCTAATTTATCAAAAGAAGATCAAATTCTTCAGTTCGGAGCTAGCTCATAGGGCAATCAACACTCAGGACAATCTTCAAGGACGGCTTCCGTACATGGCTTTTTCACCTAATAGATGTATCGTTTGCAGATCAGATTCGAAGTCCGAATCACCTATATTTATTAGTGTTCATTTGTAAAAGAATTCTGGAATGACACGAAGGCTGTTTTTAGTTGACAAGTGGTTTACCTAGCAGTCCCTACAATCTTCTCAATCCTCCTCTTCGGCTATCCTTTCAAGGAGATGAAAGAAATCTTTTGGATGAATCTTGTTTGTGCTTTTTTGTGGTCATTTTGGTTGGAAAGAATCTATGGACTTCTAATTCCAAGGAAAGAACCGTCCCGGTTTTCTTAGATAGTGTTATTTTCCATCCTTTATCTTTTAGTGTAAATTGAATCCCCATTTTTCTTCCCATGGTTTATCTTCTCTTTTGTTCAATTGGAGATGTTTATTGTAATTCCTTTGAATTGGGGCGTTTCTCTCCCCTCCTTTTTTTAGTAAAATTTATACGTCAACAAAATTGTTTTTGTTAAAAAAAAAAGCTTATTCTTTTAATAAAAAAATAACTACAACCGTTCATATAATTAGGTTTTTATAATTTCATTTTTTTTGGAATCCATATTAAGTTATTTCAATTTTTTTATAATGTCAAGTGAATATTGGTTGTGCGAAGCAATTTGTAGATTGCATTGAAAAACATTTACATTTACAGCTGAATGCTTGGGTGCCTTTATATGACTGCTTACAATCTTAGATCTCAGTTGTGATACCTTAGTACTTGGATGGAATATGTTAATGGCTTCGTATGTGAATGACATAGTGATGTTGCAACATAATCTTCAGGCGAGAGAGTTCTTTTAGCAACGTTTTGCCCCTTATTAGCTTCTTAGTTTCTTTCTGGATCTCTGTTTCTATGCTCTTTTGTAATTATTCACTAGGTTTTATAACTTGTTTCTCTTGACTGAGTCCTTTTGTAGCATCAGCATGTCTCCTTTTTTGTGGGGTTTTTTGGTATGCCTGTGTATTTCTTTCTCTTAGTCAAGCTTTTTCATTAGAGAAAATAAAGGTGGGATTGTGGAGTTTGGTAGGTTTTGTTTAGTTGTAGAGCATTTGATAATATGTTATATAAATCACATGTATTGAAAAGAATATATTAAAATGTGATCTATTGTACTTGTTTAACTTTTGAGCTGCCTGTAGAAGTTTGTTGAATTAATTATTTTATTGCCTTCAGCCTCTCTTGCTTCAAGCTTGTCAGACGATTTATTGGCAAAGGCAACAACTGAGGTTGTTCGAAGCTTGGGAATTAAAAGTACAAAAGCTGAAATGACACGTACAAACATCCAAATGATTGGTGCTTTGAGGTAAAGCTTTATGAAAAAAAACTTTTAAGATATGTATTGCATTTTTCATGCCATGTCCTGTACGGAATGGAAGATAAGTATATTTTATTTATTATTATTATTTTTTTTTTTGAAAGGAAATGAGTCTCTTTATTTGTTAAGTTAATGAAATGAGACTAATGCTCAAAATACAAAGATACGACAAGATAATACTTTGGATTAGTAGGTCAAGATATCTCAACTAGGTTGACACCCCCTTAGCACCATCATCATCTCCTAGGACAAAAATTGAGGATATAATTAGAATGTTTCAGTACAATACATTACAGTATATTCATGTTCCTAAAGGACCTAAGCAGAAAGGATGGCATTCTTTTATTGGAATGCTTAAAAGTTTTAAAGAAATGTGAGGCAGTAAGTCAGATATTAAAGAAGCCATTAACAGATTTTGCTCAATCCACCAAAGTTATACCTGAGCTAAATTCCCAAAGGAAATATGAAACAAGTTTCGCAGACGCGGTAAAAGGAAAAGGAAGTATCAAGTTCTTTGCCCCAAAATCATCAAATAAGAGCAGTAACAAGCAGACGTAGTCCTCTGTTCCAGTGATGGTAAAAAAACAGAGCAAGAAGTGCTTTTGGATTCAGAAGAATTATGATGTTTTCAAGGAGGATTTTAATAACTTATGAATCATTTCGAGGCTATTTGTGTTCAATGAATGAAAGGAGATAGCAAAAGTACTGAAAGAGGTCTTTCATTCTAGTGTCATTATCAATTCCCTGTTTGCAGATAAAGCCTTAATCAAAGTTGGCCAAGGAGATTTGGAAGAGCTGATCAAAGATCCGGGTAAATGGCCGTTAATTGGTTCTTATCGTTTACTATTTGAAAAATGGAATAAGACAAGACATGGTAGACCTTCAATTATGAAAGGATTTGGGGGATGAATATCAATAAAAAATCTTCGATTGGATTACTGGTGTAGAAGTACGTTTGAAGTAATTAGAGCTTATTTTGGAGGTCTTGAAAGCATAGCAGCTGAAACTCTTAATCTCACAAATTGTGCGGAAGCTAAAATCCAAGTTAGAAGAAACCTTTGTAGATTCATGCCAGTGACCACAGAAATTAAGGATGAAAATCGTGGCTGTATCTTTTTGAATTTTGGGGATATTGAGTGTGTTGATACTGGTGATTTATTTGTTAATAATTTTTCCAATCCAATAGATTTAGTTCGTCCGAATCTAAGTTATGAAGGATGAAGGTGTTGCTATTAATGTTATGGAATCAAAATGGTCTTTCCTTGTATCCACTCAGTCCAAACTGGAGTACTCAAGAACCCGAACGTGTTTTTGAAGAAGGATCTCCTACAGATGCTGTAGACAACAAAGCATTCCCCTATGATCAAGCTTCCTTCAACAATGGATGGTGTGAACACTTCAGAGGAAAGTGAAGCGTCACTTTTAATGAGGAAAGAGAAAGCTTCTGACGTTTCGGGTTTTAAGGAAAACACAGTTATTTTAAACACAAAAAAGGCAGGCGAAGAGTCACTCTTAAAGCAAGGAGTGAAGAACTTTAATGAGAAATGGGAGCTTTCCGACATGGAAGATCAGACAACCCACAACGAAATTAATACTGAGAAAGGGATATATGAAGAGCCACATGGTTTTTCTTTGGAAATTTCTCAAAAAACAGGGACCTCGAACACCTTCTGCTACACTCCAGACAATAGAAAGCTAAACTCAAGAGATAAATCAAGGAAACTCTCTGCTTCCTCTGCTTCTCGATCGAAATTTTCCAGTCTTTGGAAACCTTTTCCCAAACATTTTGCCAGAAAATGAACTTCCTACATCAATAAATGGATAGTAACAAATAATCAAGAGTTGTTGGAAAGAAATGACCTCAGAATCTCAAATTTTTGGCTCCTCAGACGGTAAAGAGAATAAGAGTTCGAGTCCCCTCAGAACAAGCTCAACAGAAAACAACCCAGATTTGTTAGAGGATTGTTGCACAAGAATTCAAGCACCCTTTTCTTCCACAAAGACAGGTAACACCTCTTCTTCTTTCAAACAGTTTAATCATTCGAATTTCACCATTCCTAACTCCCATTTTTTTTAGAGGTACACCTTGACCTCCTCTGATCTCCTATAAAACAAGAAAGTGTGAATCTGACATAGACTCTCCAATTAGTGTGAGTAGCGAAGATATTTAAGGCCTGGAGATTGGTACAACCCAAGAGGACAGAGTGCAAGAAGAAATTAGTGGTGTGGATCTACCGACTCTGTTTTTGAATGAAGTTGAGTTGAATGGTGACGAGCATCGTTTTTCATGTTTTTCTCCATTACACCCATCTGAATTACCCCTCATTTGACCTCCATTGTTAAGAATTGTGGAGTTATCTTGGCTTGAGTACTCTCCCCTTTTTTCATACGTGCAGTGCTCTATTGACAAAACACAATGAAGATTGTGTCCTGGAACACATGGGGGCAATCTTGTATTATTTGGCATAACCTTCTTCTTCTTTTGTACTATTGTGTATCGGTTAGTGATTTGTTTTGGGACCTTGTTGTTCTTTGTTTTATCACTATGTTATGTTAGTTTTGTATGGATGTGATCAGTGTTTTAAAATGCCCAAGGTGCACTAAGGCGCAATGGCCCTTTGGAGCCTAGGTGCGGGCTTTTTTTCGTAAGGCGCATTATATATAAAAAATATAAAAAAAAATAGATACTATATACATGTTTATTTACACAACCAAAACATAGATGGATAGAAATGTGACTTAAAGAAGAATATACAAAAAAAAAAAAAAGAAATAGATAAGATTTAAATATTAGTCATTGACTCATTGTCATTCAACACCAAGTTAAAGTGAAACGACACAAAAACAATCACAAATACGATTCTAAAATCCTAAATATCGAACTCATCTTCACTAAATAGGTTTTCATCCTCATTCTCTCCATCATTCGACTTATAACCATCTATATCTTCTTTGTCGGTCTCAGAGTCATAACTGATGTGTGGGTGGGTTGGGATGGTGGTTGTGTGGAAGATGAAGATGAACATAAAGCATTAGTCTTAGACTTAGTTCTTAAGGTACCAACTCTAGAATAATAGGCAAGTTCTTTGCTCCAGTAGCTCTTGAAACATCGCCCCATGTTAAAGAATCGTTGTCGAAAACAAGATCATCCTCCTCCTCTAAATCGTCATCCGTTCTTCCAATCAGCCACCCATTACTATCATCTATCTCTTTTAAAGAGATAGGGTCAACGATGTCTCGAATATTATATCGACGCTTCAGTGCTCTATTATATTTTATGAATACTAAGTCATTCAGACAACTTTGAGCAAGTCTATTCCTTTTCTTGCTATAAAGCTGCAAGTATACACTAAAAATTTCATTGTCAACTTCAATTACATTCACATCTAGAGGCACTACAAATAACAAAAGATACCTAACCTGTTAACAAACGCTCCAATTATGTTCACATCTAGAGGCACTACAAGTGATGCCCCATTGAGCGTTAGTAGCGAAGATGAAGTCGAGCCTCATGAACAAGAGGATGGGCAAGTGACTCTAAAGAAGGAGATATCAGCTTTAGATCTTAATGCCTTGTTCTAGATTGAGGAAGATCCAGCTGATAAAACGAAATTTGAAGCCAACCTTCCACCACTCCAATCAGTGGATATCCCAGATCATTTGAAATCAATAATCGATGATTGCGGAGTAATTTAGTTTGATTTTCCTTAGTTACACACTGGGTTCTATAATTGGTAATTTCATGATGAAAATAGTTTCATGGAATACAAGAGGTTTGAAGGATGTCAGTAAGAGATTGGCACTCGAGATTTTTGAAAAAACATAATCTGGACTTGGTGTTAGTACAAGAGTCAAAGAAAGAAAACTTTGATATTGGGTTCATCAAATCTATATGGAGCTTTAAAGACATAGGTCGGGAATTTGTGGAATCATTTGGAAAGTCTGGAGGAATGTTGACATTATGGGACAAGAGTAAGCTCTCGGTTGCCGAATCTCTCAAAGGAGGATATTTACTTTCAGTTGAATGCATTACAATGAGTAAGAAGACGTGTGGGTTACAAATGTGTACGGTCCAAATGATTACAAGGAGAGAAATTTGTATGGCCTGAATTGCTTTCCCTCTCAGTGTATTGTTCAAAAGCATGGTGTATTGGAAGAGATTTCAACATTACTAGATGGGCTCATGAGTGATTTCTGTATGGTAGAGTCACCAAAGGTATGA
>NC_052359.1:22167763-22216605 GCF_009727055.1 Benincasa hispida | reverse complement strand
TAATCTTTTGGAGGTTCCTCTTTCTAATGGCAGCTACACTTGGTCCCGAGAAGGCAGTTTTGCTACAAGGTCACTAGTCGACCGGTTTTTTGTTACTAAAGTTTGGGGTGATGAGTTTGAAAATACTGGAGTCAGCTGACAAGCTCGATTATTTTCAGATCATTTCCCTTTATCACTTGAAGCTGGATCTTTCAACTGGGGCCCTTCTCCTTTTTGATTTTGCAATAGCTGGCTGCAAAATAAAGAATGTTCCAAAATCAGAGTCACCAAAGGTATGAGGAAGTTTAATAATTTCATTGGTCAAGCTAATCTTTTGAAAATTCCTCTTTCTAATGGCAGCTACACTTGGCCCCGAGAAGGCAATTCTGCTACAATGTCACTAATCGACCGGTTTTTTGTTGCTAAAGTTTGGAATGATGAATTTGAAAATACTGGAGTCAGCTGACAAGTTCGATTATTTTCAGATCATTTCCCTTTATTATTTGAAGCTGGATCTTTCAATTGGGCCCTTTGCCTTTGCGATTTTGCAATTGCTGGCTGCAAAATAAAGAATGTTCCAAAATCATTAAAAGGACTTGGAATAGTAGTAGATCGGCTGGATGGGCTGGTTTTGCTCTTAGTACTAAGATGAGAAAGGTGAAAAGCGCAGTTTAAGCATCGTTTACTGATTATCAGGAACTGCAGAAAAGAAAGGAAGAGGAATTACTAAAAGAAATTGAAAAATGGGATGCTTTGGCCGAAACAGTCAATTTTTCAGATTTGGAATTTGATATTAGAACATCTTTGAAGGCAGAATTGATGTCAATATACAGGATAGAGGAGCTAAATTTATTGCAAAAGAGCAAGTTGAATTGGATAAGGTTCGGAGGTGAAAATACAAGTTTCTTTCATCGGTTTTTAGCAGCCAAAAAGATGAGAAATTTAATAACTGAATTGGTAAATGACCAAGGGGAACCAACCAAATTTTTTCGAGAAATTGAAAGTCTAATCTTGGGATTTTATGAGCAATTATACTCTAGAGTTCCCGGAGTTAGATTCATGCCATTGAACTTGGATTGGCCTTGCTACAATCCAGAATGCTGTTCTTACAGGTAGATTTTCAGAGTCAGAATTGAAGTCAGCAGTTAAGGCACTTGGTAAGAGTAAAGCTCTAGGTCCGAACGGCTTCACAGGTGAATTTCTCCTAAAATTCTGGAACTTAGTAAAGTTGAATTTCCAGTCTTTATTTGAAGATTTTTACAAGAATGGCAAGCTAAATGCATGCATTCAGGAAAATTTTATTTGTTTAATTCAAAAGAAAGAGAATGCTACTGCTGTTAAGGACTTCCAACCAATTAGTCTCACTACTTTAGCTTACAAAATTATTGCTAAGGTTCTTGCTAAGAGGTTGGAAAAAATTATGCCTTCCATTATTGCTCCAACTCAAAGTGCCTTCAAAGAAGGAAGGCAACTTTTGGATCCAATTTTGATTGCTAATGAGGTGGTGGAGGAATATCGAGTTAAAAAGAAGAAGGGATGGATTATGAAACTAGACCTTGAAAAAGCATTCGACCGTGTTGATTGGAGTTTTCTTGAAAAGATTTTGTTTGACCATGTTGATTGGAGTTTTCTTGAAAAGATTTTGTTGAATAAAAAGTTTGATAAAAAAATGGGTCAAATGGATTTTGGGATGTATTAAGAGTCCTAGATACTCAGTTTTCATTAATGGTATGAAGAATCATAGCATCAAGAGGAATTAGGCAAGGTGATCCCCTTTCGCCCTTTCTTTTTCTTCTTGTTAGTGAAGTATTGGGAACTCTTGTGGCAAAGCTTCATCAGAACGGACTGTTTGAAGGTTTTGTGGTGGGAAAGGAGAAGACTCATGTATCCTTACTTCAATTTGCAGATGATACATTAATTTTTTGCAAGTTTGATAATAATATGCTTGCAAAACTAAAGCAAACCATTGATTTCTTTGAATGGTGTTCAGGCCAGAAAGTAAATGGGGAGAAATCAGCCTTGTGCGGAGTTAATGTGGATGAAACTGAGTTGCTGTCTGCTGCTGCAAGTTTAAATTGTAAAGCTGCATTTACCTATCCTCTATCTTGGGTTACCATTGGGTGGTTACCCTAAACAGGTTTCTTTTTGGCAACCAGTAATAGATAAAATTCATGCTAAACTTGATAAATGGAAGAGATTTAATCTATCTAGAGGAGGGAGAGAAACTTTATGTAAGTCAGTTTTATCCAACCTCCCCACATATTATATGTCAACTTTCTTAATGTCAGAATCAGTCATCTCAATCTTAGAAAGAATCTTGAGGAATTTCTTTTGGGAAGGTTATAATGGTAGCAAGATCAATCATTTGGTAAAATGGGACCTTGTGTCAAGGTCTCAAGCAGATGGAGGCCTTGGTTTGGGGGTTTTTAAGGCAAAAAATCTGGCTCTCTTAGCAAAGTGGGGTTGGAGATATATTGAAGAGGAAGATTCTCTTTGAAGTCAGATAGTTAGAAGCATTAACGGTAAAAATACCTACAATTGGCACACGACGGGTAGAGAAGGAAGAAGGTTGAGAAGTCCCTAGATTAGTATATCGAGAACTTGGTTGAAGGTGGATACTTTGGCTACCTTTAAGCTTGGAAATGGTAGATGAATCACTTTCTGGTTAGATACTTGGGAAGCTTCAACTCTGCTTTGCACTCTTTTTCCAAAACTTTATAGAGTAGCTTTACTTCCGACTGGATCGGTAGTGGACCACTGGGATAATTCTTTGGCGTCTTGGTCAATCACCTTTTGCCGTTTACTCAAGGAGGAGGAAATAGTAGAGATTCAGGGTTTGCTCGGCCAACTATCTAATAGGAGAGTGATAGATGACTTTGATAGGTCATTGGAGGAATGGGATTTTTTCAGTAAAATCTCTGACAAAACATTTATCTCCTTTCTCACTAATGGACAAATTCATCTGTAAAGGCCTTATGGAAGACAAACTGCCCTAGGCGTGTTAGCATCCTTGTGTGGATAATGTTTTATGGTCACCTGAATGTTTCTTCAATAATGCAACAAAATAGGCCTGCTAATTGTCTCTCCCCATCCATTTGTCTGTTTTTGTAAACAGCATGAAGAAGATGCACAGCATCTGTTTTTCAGTTTCCCTTACTCAGAAAATTGTTGGGAGAAATTGTTAACGATTTTGAACTTATCATGGGCTTTTAGCAACAATTTTAAAGAAAACTTACAGCAGCTCCTTTTGGTTTCACATTTTAATAAAAATTATAGTTTGATTTGGATCAACGTGGTCAAGGATTTGCGAACGAGATATGGTTTGAAAGAAATAAAAGAGTGTTTCATGATAGGTCCCTTTGTTGGTTGGATCGGTTTGAGATTGCCCGAAGGAATGCCTCTTTGTGGTGCATATTGTCAAAACAATTTGATGACTATTCTATTAGGATTTTTGCTCAAATTGGAGAACATTCATCTTTCCGGTCCATTAATGGAGTCACGGACAGATTTATTTTGTATTTCATTTGCTGTATTTCTGGTTCTTGTGGTTGTATCTATGGTTTAGTTTGTATTTTTGCATGGATGTAGTCTATTTTGGTTTATTAACTCTTCATTGTAAGGGCTTTCTTTTCCTTTAAATTTAGTTTGTAGGAAATGATGAGGGCGCTATGGGGTTGTCAACCTAGTTGAGATGTCTGGATGCGCCTCCTAATTCATAGAACTCATATTTTAAGCTCTTGGTATATCTCTCCTGTACTTTGAGCTTTGTCTCGCTTTATTATATCAATAAAGAGACTTGTTTCCCTTTCAAAAAAAAAAAAAAAAGAAGAAAAAAAAAAAGAGGCTAATGCTCAAAATATAAAAATAATTTTTTTATGCTTTATGCTCTTTATATAACTCTCTTGTACTTTGAGCATTAGTCTGTCTTAATTTTATCAATAAAGAGACTTGTTTCCCTTTCAAAAAAAAAAAAAAAGAAGAAAAAAAAAAAGAGGCTAATGCTCAAAATATAAAAATAATAATAAGAAGACAGAAAGCAATCCTTCTACTAGAATACAAAAGACTATGCAGGAAAAACAAAAGCATTCCAATTTAAATAAATATCTTGAATAATCCTGCAAAGAACTTGGAGATTGAGCACCAAGAAGAGACATTGATCTAAGCAAACTCAAACTGATCAAACAAAAAAAACATGTTGATTCGTTCAAACCAAATCTCTGTGAGAATAGCTTTAGCTACATTTTCCCATAGCAACTGAGGTTGAGACTTCAAAAAAGATCCTACCAATAACTTAGTTGCATTTTCATTGAATGAGATGCCAACTCCTTTGAAGTCATATTTGTGCAAAGTCTCTGCCGAGTTTAAAATTTATTGTTTTGTTTTATTTTTTTTGTTTTTCAAGTGATGATGTTCCCTTTTTTAAGATTCTTGATTGTGAGAAAGAGAAATAGGTTGTTTCGGGAATATGCTAATGAAAAGTTTATTGGCATCATAGCCGTGCAGTTGGATATCGTTTTGGACCACATCTTGGGGACACTGTTCCCGTGCTTATCAATTATTGCACAAGTGCCTCTGAAAGTGATGAAGAGCTTCGTGAGTACAGTTTACAGGTAACCTTCTCACTTTTTTTGGTTAAAAACTTATGCTCACTATCAATTTCGGTTTTTATAATTAAACTTTGATGCTTCTCTTATATTGCTAAAGTGGAATTTTGATTGCAGGCTCTAGAAAGTTTTCTTCTAAGGTGCCCCAGGGATATTTCATCCTATTGTGATGATATTCTTCATCTTACCTTGGAGTATTTAAGTTATGATCCAAATTTCACTGATAATATGGAAGAAGATACTGATGATGAGACTCATGAAGAAGAGGAAGAAGAGTAATATATATTCTTTTTGGATTTTTGTTTTTAATTCTGTTAATGTACATATGGACTTGTCCATTTGTGGTGGAGTTACATATTTGATATTTAACTTTTTTTTTTCCCTGCAAGAGAAAACAAAAATTTTATTGAAATAATGAAAAGAGACTAATGCTAAAAACTACGAGTATCCTAAGAAGGGAAAAGAAACAAAAAGAACAAAACATAGGAAATATAAGATAGTAGAATTATGAGTGTGTTGACCTGGTTGAGAGATCCGAATGCACCTGTTAATCCCTCGTATTCACGCTTACTTTGTCTCATTGTAATTCGAGCAATAGTCTTTTCATTTCATTAACGAAAAGTTATGATTCCGTTTAAAAAAAAAAGAGAATTATAAAGGATAGTTAAAAGCATTCCAATTTAGTTGTAATTCTTGAGTGGTGATATTTGACGTATAACTGATACCATGTTGCAGTGAAAGTGCCAATGAATATACGGATGATGAAGATCTCAGCTGGAAAGTTCGACGTGCAGCTGCTAAATGCTTATCAGCTTTAATTGTATCACGGCCAGAGATGCTTTCAAGACTATATGAGGAGGTACTTTAACTCTTTGTGGAAGCTAAAGTCTCTATCCTCATCTTATTTCATTTGATATTTTTCAGTGTATCTCCAATTGACCTAGGCTTTAACTATGGTGTTTGTTTCTGAACTTTGAACTAACTATAGCTATCTTGATCTAATTCTGATGTTTAGAGAAGTAATTTGTTCTTGAATTACATTGTTTTCTTTTTTCAATTTATAATTTATAATTTTTTTTATTGTCCGCTAATGTTTCAAGTTTTTCTCATATTTGCAGGCTTGTCCAAAATTGATCGATAGATTTAAAGAGAGGGAAGAAAATGTCAAGGTAGTAGGCACGTGGTAATTCAGATTCAAATACAAATACTCACTTGCACCTGTAATGGATGGTTATTGTTTGTACGCAGATGGATGTATTTAGTACTTTTATTGAACTGTTGCGCCAAACTGGAAATGTAACAAAAGGGCAGGTTGACATTAATGAATTGAGGCAAGTTCTTTTGTTCTATAAAGGTTTTTGATTCATTTGTACCTTGGCTTGGTTGTGTGTGTGGTGTATGTGTGTGTGTGTGTGTGTGTTTTGTGCATTTTCTGTGATGGTTTAATGGTGTAAGCCATGTTTTTTCATGGTGCAAATGAAAGGATATTGTAATGAGCAAAACAAAGAAACAGGCCCAAAGTAAAAGGAAGGAGCTAAAGGAAGAAACAATGTAGGCAAGCGCCAGAAAACTGTACTAAAAAGGCTCTAATTGTTGAGGAAAATAGACAAGGATAAGTACAAACTGGTCAAGGACACCCAAAGGAAGGCAATTGAGGTCTACCTGAGACAGAAAGATATAATATTGTTCATATCTTTTAGGAAGAAGTCAATGATAGTGATCCTTGTTACCATTTCTTTTCCTCTAAACAAAGAAACCAACGCTTATAAAGTAGAGCGAAAGTTGCAAATTTTTTTTAACGTGGATAATGTACTGTTATTGGTCCATTCTTCATTGGGATTTTAATTCTAGTTTGGAATGAATTTAAAATCTGTCAAAGATGCCACAGAGCCTAGAAATTATTTCAGATAAGAATGATTTCATTCAATACTTTGATGGCACTACACAGTAGTATTTCTTTTGGCTCTTGTAATTTTTTGTGTTTTCTTGTTTAATTGGGTATTTGCTTTTCTTTTCTCCCGTTTGGGAGATAGTATGCTTTGACTTTTTCCATTTTTTTTTTCATCCATCAATGAAAAGTTTGTTTCTCGTTAAAATATTTCAATCCAACAATATATAATACAGGGGGTTTTAGGATTCATGTTATAGAGGTTATTGTTTGGTAGGAATCCAAAATTTCCATAGGATGGACATCTGAATTACTCTGTTTGTACTGTTTGAATAGAGGATACCCAGACATTTTAGCCCATCGGTAGGATGCCCATACGGGATGCATCTCAAGAGATTTTGATGCCTAAATGGGTTTCCAAGATTTTCATGTCGAGGACATCTTTATACTTGTTTGCACATCCTCTTTCTTATTATATATATATATATATATATATATATATTTTTTATTTATTTATTTCATCAATTTTTGTTATTTTTTTAAATATACATAAAATAGATCAAATGTATTCATTCAGTAATAAACAACTCTACTATGGGATTAACTATATTTATATTTTTCATTTAGACATAAAATAAACTCCATTTAATGTATATTATATAGCTCAATTTATTTTGTAAAATTTCCGATTTATTTAGTGCCCTATGGCCCTTGGATTTTTGTGTTGAATGAAATTGGGGAGCAAACTTGCTTTCCTATTTATTTGCATATTTGCAGCCAATAACCATAATTACAATGAGGTGGTAGTTTTGATTGGTTTAACCCATAATGGGATCTCTAAGTTCCAGCTTGAAGCCTTTTTTTGTAGGCCTCCCGAATTGATATTCAAGATTAATTAGGAGGCAGTGATCATGGCTTCTCAATCTTTTTCACCAGTTATAAGGAAATTCCTTTCTCAGTTCCTTCATAGTTTTCATCTTTAGTTAAGGCTTTGGGTATACAATGAAATTCACCCTTCTTCCCCTCTCGTAAAGTTCTAGGGAGTCGAGGCAGCTTGTGTTGTCAGTCAGAGTTGGATTTTTGCTTTGAACATTAGAGATCGGGAGAGTACTTTCTTTAGGTTGCTCTATATAGGGTGGATGGTTTCTTGTTTGCTGTTTTTGAAAGTTTTAAGTTGTGGCTGTTTAATTTATCTTGTTGGGCTTTGTGTCGTCCACCTGTTGGAAGATTATAGAGCGTTATGAGAAAGTTACTTTTCAAGTTTCTTGGTGTTGGTTCATCAAAAGCTTCTTTCATCAGATTTTAGTTCGTGTATCGTTGATGAGTTTTCAGTTTGCTCAGTCTGCTCTTTGTTGGTCTTTTGTTTGGTGGTGGTCATTTTTTTTGGATTTCTTCGGTAGCTTTATAGTAGCCTTTGTTTTTCTGTAGTTGAAGGCAATTTGTCGGTTATAGTTGTTTGAAAGTTTATATATATATTTTTTGAAAAAGGAAACCAAGACTTTTCATTAAGTAAATGAAAAGAGACTAGTGCTCAAAGATACAATAAGAAAGATGCAAAAGGAAAAGACAAACTTAAGAGACAAAAGTTCCAAAAGCATAAACAAAACAACATAACAAAAGGAAGCATAAAACCAGAATAGCAAACTAATAAGTTGATAAAAAACATTCCAGCTACGGGAGTTGTCTTGAATTGAATAGCCCTCAAAGGACTTGGATAGAGAACAACAAGAAGAATGTTTGAAAGTTTATCTATATTTGGTTGTATTTGTTTTTCGTTTTTTCCCTCTTTGTGAGAGTTTCTATTTCCTAAACATTTAATCCTGTTCACTACATCAGTGAGAAGTTGTTTCTTGTTTCAAAAAAAATTAGAAGGCATTGATGTATTAGTTCTTTTGGGGAGGGGCTTCTCGCCTCTCTTCCCCTAGGCTGTTCATTTTGTGATTAATACATATCCTTCTCTTTCTTATAGAAAGAAAAGGATATTCAAGATTAGTGAAGTTGAATTCTGATTTTCTTCCTTCCAGTACATAAGCAAATAACTATTTTGAAGATTAGCTGGGTTAGCTGACTATTTATTTGCATATTTGCAGCCATTAATAATTACAATATGGTGGTAGCTTTAATTGGTTTAAACCATAATGAGATCTCTAAGTTGTTCCAGTTTGAAGCCTCTCTATAGGCCTCCCATCTTGTATTTCTGAATTGATAATCAAGATTAATGAAGTTCAATTCTGATTTTCTTCCGTTCAGTTCATAACATGGTCCTTGATTAGTTTTTTTTCTCCCTACTAGTTATTTATTTTTAGTTTTTATGATTAATAAAATGCTACTTCTATTGATTTATTGGCAATTGTGTGCAGTCCTAGGTGGTTGTTAAATCAAGAAGTGCCAAAGATCGTGAAATCTATAAATAGGCAGCTACGGGAGAAATCTATCAAGACAAAGGTAAAGAAATTGTTGGTGGCAGTTCTGAATTTTGTATGGTCCATTTAACTTTTATGCTCTGTAGGTTGGTGCATTTTCCGTCTTGAAAGAGCTTGTGGTTGTCTTACCCGATTGTCTTGCTGATCACATAGGATCGCTCATTCCAGGAATTGAAAAAGCATTAAGTGTATGCACTATTATCATCTTCTGCTGCTTTGCATATATGTTCTAGCAATTGATTTTTATCTGTTGTGATGCCTACATTCTTTCCCTTCCCTTATTCTAACGTGGTTTTTCTTTTTTAACTTTGCAGGATAAATCATCTACCTCAAATTTGAAGATAGAAGCTCTTATTTTCACTAGATTGGTGTTGGCTTCAAATTCTCCTTCAGTTTTCCATCCTTATATCAAGGTAACAAGAAAACAAGTCACCTGGCTAAAATACATTGTAGCATACTAAAATCTGTATGTTTCCTGTGTTAAAGTATCATTCTGGTCCTTGCACTTGGAGACTTATTAAATTTCTTAGGTCTTGTACTTTCAAATGTCCAAATGCAAATTTAGTCCTCGTACTTTCCATAATTCTTAAAAACGTCTCTACTAATGAAACTTAAAATACAGGTATCAAAATGATATTTTAACCTTTTTTCTTTTTTTAGTGAATGTAGATTCTTTTTCCTAGTTAAACTTGCATTTCCGTGAGTAGTACAAGGAGTGTTACTATCAACATTAGGTGCAATGAAAACTAATTACAGGGTTGGTAGTTGTTTTTAGTTTTTATGGTGGATCTCTATAGCAAACTTGGGAAGCATTATTGAGCAAACTTTGTCTTCCAAACTTGTCTACATCACGATAATTATATTGAATTGAAAGATATCATACAAAACAAGGGGAGATGAGACATCCCCATGGCCCAACGGCTACAGAAAGGACTTTTGATTATCCATAATATGCACAAGATCATAATTACAAAAATAATTGGAAAGTGAACACCAGGTGGAAGCAAAGTGTTTTATGGAATCCCAAAGCTCTTCCCTGCTAGTTGTCTCATCTTTGAATACCTTCTAGTTTTTCTTGAATCACACCTCTTAAAGAAGCACCATAATGGCATTGGTCCACAAAATACGACCTATATTCTGAAGGGAGTTCCAAAAATCAGCTTGCTAGGAAGGATAATTTGATAGTGATCAATTATGGAACCTATTTTAGAGTTTAACATATGGACTTCAAGGAGGAAAATTGACTCAAGTTCATTTAGTGCTCCTCTTAGTGTTCTAGGAGATAACAAATATTTTCAAGAGGATGTTTGCAACCAAGCGGATTTAATTGGTTCAGATCCACTTAAAAGATTATTGACTGTTTTGCTTAAGAGCATCATTGACTGTTTTACTTCGAAAAGTGATTAAATTATCACTTGGATTAATAGAGGCTTGGTGATAGATCAAGACAGATTGTTCTGAAAAAGTGATCACTTTTCTAGAAGGGGGTGATATGCTCCTCGGAAACTGGTGTCTCCTCTTTCTCCAAAATCACGTATCTTACCCTAGCAGAAGCGGATCTAGACCACTCAACTGAAGTCTCTTTTTCGAGCCCAGGGAGCCTATTGTCGGAGAATCCTTACACCCCTTGGCCGAATCCTCCTCAAATATCCCTTTGGAGTTCCAGAATATCTTCCACAATGAAAATGATGTAGGAGTCAAAAAGATGGGCGATCAATTAATGGCACTTGAAACTTCTCAGCCAGCCATGGATCAGTGTAGAAACTTGGCAGAAATTGAGAGTGAAACTAAACTTGGGCCAGTCATATCCTCCCAGAGCCTTTCCCCCTTAGTAAAGAAGTCGTTGAGGCTCTCTTAGAGCATAATTTATGTATTCAGGAAATTTCTCGCAAGAGCAGTACGCATAGAAAGGGTGGGGCCTCAAAGAGGAAATTAACTAGAGAAGTGAAAGCGTTGTGCTAAATAGTTGGGGAAAGGAAGCCGTAGCAATTAGACTAAGTAGCTCCCAAGGCCTTGAAGGTTCTCCATGTTAATTATCTCTTGGAATGTCAGGGGCCTGAATGCCCGCCCCAAAAGAGTGTTGGTGAATTACAATCCTGAGGTTGTTATCCTTCAGGAGTCGAAACTCAACGAGATTGATAGGTTGGTGAAATCTCTCTGGAGTAGTCGTCACATTGGTTGGTGGCCCTTGAAGCTAGTGGCTTCGCTGGTGGCATCTTGATTATGTGGAAGGAAGAAAAGATCACCGTGATTGATCCGATTCAAGGGCAATTCTCTCTTTCTATTTTGTGTAGAACTAATTACGATTTTAGTGGTTGGATCACAGGTGGTATGGCCTTTCGTCTTTTAGAAGCAAAGATCTTTTCTTGCAGGAGCTTTTGGGCTTGTCTGGGCACTGTAATTGCTGTTGGTGTACCGATGGGGATTTCAATGCTGTTAGATGGGTGAATGAGAAGAGTTTTGGGATAACATCACTAGAAGTTTGAACTTGTTTAACAGCCTTATTGAAAAGCTGGATCTTGTTGACATTCCCCTTCAGAATGACTATTTCTCTTGGTCTAGGACGGGAAACAAACCGGCTGCTTCCAAGATTGACCGTTTCCTTCTCTCCAAGTCTTGGGTCAATTATTTCAGAGAGAGAGAGCTGACAAGCTTCCTAGAATTATATCAGATCATTTCCCAATTCTCTTGTCTTTAGGGGAGCATCCGTGGGGCCCAACTCCCCTCAGATTCGAGAATTTCTGGCTTGATCATCACTTGTTTACTTGAAATTTAGAGGGCTGGTGGGCAAATTTTAAAGCTGAGGGGTGGCCTATCTTTGCTTTTGTGGAGAAGCTGAAGGGGTTGAAGCCCATTTTAAAAAGTTGGAACAAGGAGACTTTCGGGAATGTGTTCTTTCATAAGAAGCCTTGCTGGAGAAAATCGAAACTTCGGATTTGATGGAAGACTCAGGTCCTCTCTGCTGATATTGCTAATGACAGAGATGATTGCAAGGTGGCTCTTCTTGAGACTATTATAAAAGAATAGAGGATTTGGGCTAAAAAAGCAAGATTCAATGGCTTCAGGAAGGAGAGGAAAAACTCCAAGTTCTTCCACAGATGGGTCTCCTCGAGAAAGAGCAAGAATATTATATCAGCCTTAGAAAGTAAAGATGAAAGAATCCTTCTTCATGAAGTAGAGATTGTGGGTGAGATTCTTGACTCTTACTCTATTCTATATGGCTCCAAGACCTCCCATCCTTTCACTTTTGAAGGCCTTGATTGAAAAACTAAGTCTCCAAGATTCCTTATCTCCCTGGAAGCCCTGTTTGATGAGAAAGAGATAGGGGGGCTGTGTTTGATATGGGAAATCTCAAATCACCTAGCCCTGACGGAATGACTGGCGAGTTTTATAAAAAGTCGTGGAACATCTTGAAAGCTGATTTAATAGGGGGTGTTCCAGGATTTTTTTTTAAAAAACGGTATTATTAACCAATGATGTAATGAGACTTACATTTGTCTTATCCCCAAGGAAGGCTGAAGTTGGGTGATGAAAACTCTAGCTTTTTCCACTGTTTTTTGGCAGCAAGAGAAAAGAAAAATCTAATCACTGAATTGATAAATGATCAAGGGGAGCCAACCAAATCGTTCTGCGACATTGAAAACCTTATTTTGGTATTTTATGATGCTTTATATACTTGCATTCCTGGAACCAGATACTTACCATTATTTTTAAATTTGTAATGTGGTACTCACTCCATCTCAAAATTTTCCTTGATAAAATAGTTTGGATGGATTGGTTTGAATTAGCAAGAAGAAATGCTTCATCCTGGTGCATTTTATGCAAGACTTTCAAAAATTTCTCCATACTGGAATTATGTTTAAACTGTCAGGTTTCTTCCGAGAATTTTAGTCTTTTTGTCTCAATTTTGTATTGTATTATTTTTAGTTGTCAGTTTTTCATTTGTATTATTGCGCGTCAGTTAGCAACTATTTTCGCTTGTTTTGTATTTTATTTTGTTTTGTCTTGGGCCCTTGATTGATTGTTGCTTTTATCAATGTTTTCAAAGCGCAAGGCGCACCTCAAGGCGACAAGTCCCTTGATCGCCTCAAGGTGAGAGGTGACAAAAAGGCGACGCTTAAGCGAAGCGAGGCACAATGAATGAATGAATAAATAAATAATATATGTAGAAGTATAATATAAGTTTATATACATATATCAAAGCCTCAAAGATTAATAGTAATAATCTAATCTATAAAATTTAACAAAACTCTAAAAGTGAGTTTAAAACATCATCAAATGTCAAATTCATCATCTCTCCATCTAAATCTAAGGTCTCCTCCATGTCCCTGACTGAAGAAACACCTTTCAAAAAATTTAATATAATAAATTCCAATTTACATAATATTATAAATTAATAAGTAGATAGATTCTCCAAAAAGAGTTAATAAGTAGATAGAATATAAAGTAGCTAATCTTTATAAAAAGATCTCAACCCACGATATTTATTATGTATAATATAATATCCTTTTATTATTTAAAAACTCACCAAGAACTCATTTAAAATAGAGATTTACCATTATAATAGTAATAAAAAGCAGTGACCCAGCACAAAACCAACCGACAAAAGATATCAAATTTACATTTAAACCATTTAATGAAATTTATGATTCAAATTTCTTCTCAAATAAAAGAAAGAAAGAAATCGGTGATTCAAATTCAATAGTTTCAAAAAATTGAAAAAGAAAAAAACAGAAGGGAATCAATAGATAAATCAGGAAGTTGAAGAGTCAGACTCGTACGAGAAGAAGTTGGAGAAGAGTCGCTTGTTTGCAGTTAAAGAAGAGTTCTTGTTTGCAAAAGAAGCCAAGGTGGCGTACGTTCAAGAAGAGTTTGTCTTTTTGGAGTTTTCTTTTCATTGTAACTCAAAAGTACCGTTTACATTTGTTTCTCTGTTTCTCTCCTCTTTTAAAGGTTATTGTGTTTTTGAGCATTAGTCTCTTTTCATTTCTTCAATAAAAAGTTTTGTTTCTTTTTTTCTTTTTTTTTTTTTTTTTTTTTTTTTTTTTTTTTTTTAAGAAAAAGAAAAAAGAAAAAGTGACCAAGACGACAATTCCTCCAAGAAGTCTGAACTTCAGTCTATTTTAATGAATCTAAGTGTTGTGGAAACAAGAGAGAAACTCCCTATATATAAGGGATTAATACAAATGAGGTAAAAGGGGTTAACCTAGTAATTAACCTAAGATTGCCCTAATCCTCCCCTCATCAAATGGACAATCTTGCAAATGATGCAAGTCCTTTCCTCAGCCTGACACCTGCAAAGAATACAACTGTGCAACACAAGAAAGACCGTCTTTGAACATGGTCCATTATGTTGAGTTTGTTGACTCACCTATGTAAAATGTGGCACACAAAAAAATTTACCTTCCTTGGGATTGCAGTCTTCTTGATGAAGGTGAAAGAGAGGCATACGAAAAAGGAACTGCAAGAGAACCCTCTAGAAGGATGGGGTCCACAGCTTAAAATCTCCTCTCTCTGGGAACACCTGTGGATCTTGGAGGACAGAGAGGAGACGAGCAATATCTAGCAACTCCCTATCAGACAGATGGCGAGTGAAGGGAGGATAGCAATTGTTATCCTGTTCTTTTTGTGAAATAAAAAGGATGAATCAACTTTGATGCTATGCAGATGCAGTTGTTCTATAGTTGGGCCAGGATGTCTATGAAACTTGAATGTTAAATATGTAAATAGATTTTCTCATTCTGTAAGCAATTGATTAGATGTGATTACTGCACTAATAACTTGATCTTTGTGTTTATATAGGATCTCTCTAGTCCTGTTTTGTCTGCTGTTGGAGAGCGTTATTACAAGGTTACTGCTGAAGCATTGAGGGTATGTGGGGAACTCGTCCGGGTTGTTCGTCCTGGTATTGAGGTGAGTTAAGTTTCCTTTTAGATGTAGAATTTTAGTTCCTTGGGCCCATTTGATAATTAATTACTTTTTCATATTTTTCAAAATACATGTTTTCATTTTAATTAAGAATGTTATTTGTTCTTTTTATTTTTTTTTGTTATCTAAGCCATATTTGAAACCAGAAACAATACCCGCTCCCAAAGGGGAAAAAAGTTCTTTTTATGTATTTGAGATGATGTGTTTTGGTTTCATATATGGTTTTATTTCATTCATCAATGAAATTTATTTCTCTTCTTAAAAAAGAAAAATATAAAAATAAATATAGGTTTACTAATGAGATTGATGTAATCTAAGAGATCAGAGAATTCTCTCCAAGAATCAAATCAAAGTCTTTAGAATCAAAAGTTATGAATAAAGACAATTCTCTATTTGGAAAGCAAATTAATCTTAATCCTAATTAATCAAAGAAACTAATCCTAAAACTAACAAACTAAGGAAGCTAATTCTAATCCTAAATAAAGGAAACTAAGAAGTGATGGAAAGCTCTCTCCTCTCTCCCCCTTCCTCACCAAACTTCCCATAATCGTCCCTTCGCCATGACCACCATTGTGCCCCCATCACCTCCCTCCTACCCCACTTGTTCTATCTATACTCTGTACTTTTTGGAGAATATATTTCTTATCATTTAATTAGATAAAAGGTACTATATATATATATATATATATATATATATAAGAGAATGAGAAATCCTAATCTAGGATATACAAAATTACAATAAAGGACAATTGTACATAATAATTTAAATATATCTTATAACACTCCTCAAGCTGGAGCTAATATGTCGATCAGGCCCAGTTGGACAAAAGTGTATTGAAACTATAATCGTAAAAAAGCTTAGACAATTTACACCAAGATATAGTAGTATTAAGGACATGATAAAAAAAGATGTTGATGTGCTGGATTTTGTTGTTGAAAAGACAGTTGTTTCGTTCAAGCCAAGCCGATTAGAGGAAAGCTCTAACTAAATTCATCCAAAGGAGGCCTTTTATCCCCTTAAAAGGATGATAATGAAGAGCATGGGAGAGGAAGGGTGGTTACAAGTGGGAAAGGTAGCAAGGCTATTCTTCTTTGTGTACAAACTTGTGAAAAAATTCAGGAATTCCTCAACAATTTTTGTTTCTGAGAGAAGACTAATACTGGCAGAGGAAATGATTTCGAGAATAGTGTTTAATCTTATCCTAGTGGCAACAATACGATGGAAAAACCTGGTGTTTTGGTCACCTTCACTTAGCCAAGTGAGCTTGCATCTTTGCCTCCAAAAGGTTTCCTCTTTAGCCACCACCAAGATAAGCTGAGCCTTTAGGCTCTTCTTTTGAGCTCTCAAGATAGGCGAATAATCTGACGACTCCTCCATACCATCAAGTAACATGATTTCCACAATAATCTGATTATTTTGGGTGTGCACGCACCCAAAGATATCTCTGTTCTAGGCTTTCAAAACCTCTTTTAGACCCTTCAACTTTTTAACAAAATCGTGCCCCAGGTGCTTGATTAGAGGAGTATTTCTCCACCAATGATAAAAAAGGTCTCCAAAATCTTTATGATGTAGCCACAGATTTTCAAAGCAGAAAGGGGTAGGGCCCCATTTGTCAACACCAATGGATAGCAGAATAGGGAAGTGGTCGGAAGTTGGTCTCTCCAGTCTCTTGGAGGTAGTATATGCAAATTTCTGTTGGAAGGTATCTATGATAAAAAAATGGTCAATGAGTCATCTTCAATTTGCTGATGATACCTTGCTTTTCTCTGCTGCTAATCGATCGACTTTGACTCATCTGTTTGAGGTTATTCATGTCTTGAACAAGCATTTGGTTTTTCTATTAATTTCTCTAAGAGTGAGTTGTTGGGGGTTGACCTTCCCGAGAATGATTTGGACTGGATGGTGAATTCATTTGGATGCAAAAGAGGCCATTGGCTTGCGACTTATCTTGGTCTCCCATTGGGAGACAACTCCAATTCTATGAGGTTTTGGCACCCTGTTGTTGAGAGAATTCAATAAAAGCTTCATAATTGGAAGTATGCTTATAAATCTAAGGCGGAAGGCATACTTTCGTCCAGGCCACCTTTTCAAGCTTGTCTACATACTACCTTTCTCTTTTCCGTGCCCCTACTGATGTTATTAATAGATTGGAGAAACTAATTCATGAATTTCTTTGGGAGGGTTTCCGTGGTGAGGATGACATGTATAATGTGAATTAGGCAACCACTCAACGTCCTAAGCTTCTGGGCGGCCTTGGTATAAGTAACTTTTGATGTCATAGTTCTACTTTTCTGCCAAATGAATTTGGTGGTTTTTATATGAACTTAATGCATTGTGGAGGCAACTTATTGTGGCTAAATATTTCTCTCCTTCATGTATATGGCCGTCTATTACTTGTACTTCAACCAAATCTTCGTGGAGGTTCATTTGTCAGATTGTTGATATGGTTGCTTCTCGCACTCAGTGCTCCCTTGGCACGGGCTCTACTATTTCTTTTTGGAAAGGCTATTGGCTTTGTTGTGGTGTTCTCTTTGTGGTTTTCCCTTATTTGTTTCAGCTTACTAGGTCTCCTGATATTATGGTGTCTGAGATGTGGCTTGCGGATTATGAGGCTTGGAACCTTCGTCTTCGCCGTAATCTTCGTGATTCTGAAATTCACGAATGGGCTTCGTTATCTCTATTACTGTCTATTGTCAGATTTTGTGCTATGCCCAATTTGTGGAGATGGTTAATTGGCCCATCTTCTTCATTTTCCGTGAAATCTGTCATTGATGACTTCATGGTCTTTTCTGAACCTCCCGTGAAGGATTTATACTTATCTAGCAGGATCATTACTCGAAAATTAAAATTTTCTTTTGGGAGCTTAGTCATAGTGCCATCAATACTGCGAATCGTCTCTAACATCGCATGCCTTATATGTGTCTCTCTCCTTCTTGGTGTGTTATGTGTAACGTTCAGGCCGAGTCCCCTGCTCATCTGTTTATACATTGTTCCTTTGCCTCCTGCTTCTGGAACGATATTTTGGACGCTTTTGGGTGGTCATCGTTTGTTCTCATAATATTTTGGACATTCTTGACTCTCGTTTGGTGGGGGACACCCTTTTACTGGCACAAAGAATATAGCTTGGCTGGCTATTCTGTGTGCTTTTTTCTAGACCTTATGGGGTGAACGTAACAAGCGTCTCTTTAGGGACTCCATCTCATCTTTTGACTCTTTTATTGATCTTGCTCTGTCTACCGCTTTTTATTGGTGCAAATTTGGGCACCCTTTTAAGAACTTTACTCTTTCTTATTTATTTTCCAATTGGAAATCTTTTTGTAATCACCTATAGGTGTTTGGGGTTTCCCCATATTTCATTTTTTCATGAAATGTTTCTTCTCTAACAAAAAGTAAAGGAAACTAATCCTAACCCTAGTCAATTAAGACCAAGATATCAATTAATAGTTCCTCATCATCTAGTTTGAATTGAGCAACCTCCATGTTAGTCTCATCGATTTTTTCCTCTTCCAATGCAAGCTCCTCTTCGATCTGTCTACCTTTCTTATTCAACTCGTCTTCAATTGATTTTTTATTTTCTTCTACTCCGTTCATTTTTTGTGCAATTTCACAGCCCACTTGGATGAGTTCTTGATCTTCTTGAGTGACTAAATGTGATTCTTGATGGTTTCTTGAAAAATCTTGAAGATTATAATTATGCCTTTCTTGAATTTTTTCCAAAAGAACTCAAATTTCATTCATTCTCTTTCAAAAGTCCTCTTGATAGATGTTTTTATTTGAATATATATATATTTTTAAAAATGTTTCGACCTCCAAATTTGTGTTGGAATGATTCATGGGTGTTCTTTTATATTGGTGATAATAATTTCTTTCACACTCAAAATTGACGTCGATATCTTGAGAAACCGGTTTGATTGGATCATCGGCCTCTTTGTTGATAATGTCGCCTTGTTATCCTGTTCCAAACTGTATTAGAATCTTCATTAGAATCGCTAGAATCACTATAATCAAGTTTCAAATGTGGATAATGATAGGTTCTTTAAGAAAATCGAGTACAGGTGAAATTATTATGTTGGAGTTCTTCTTCCTAACCACTTGAATCAGAATTCCAACATTGCTTTTGGGAGGAAATTTGACTTTCTTGCCTATACCAATTGCTATATTTTTTCTTTGCTATCTTCCTTGATCGGTAATAGTCCATTCTTGCAAAATCTTGAAAAAAAATCTTGGTATTTTCTTTCTTTTCTAAAATTTAAAGGGTTCTCTCTATATAGATGTGGACTGTTCAATAACGAGTACTACTCATGAAACTCCCTCTTGTGATCAGCGTCGCCAAGAGTTTCCTGGTCTTCCACTGGCGGCAATCAACGTTGGCCTAGACAGTTGCTTTGATACTAAATTGATGTAGCCTAGGAGATAAAAGAAGAGAAATCTCCAATAATAAAATCAAAGTCTTTATTATGAATCGAAAGTTGTCAATACAAGAAGTCAATCTCTCTATTTATAGAGAATTGGAAAACAAACTAATCCTAATCCTAATTAGTTGAAGAAACTAATCCTAATCCTAATAAACCAAGGAAACTAATACTAATTCTAATCAATCATGGAAACTAATCCCAATCTTAATCAATTAAGGATTTGCCCATAATACCCTAACTTATCTGGATCCTAGTACACCATAAAATAAAATTTGGCCACAATTTCAGAATTATTCTTTTAAGAGTGAAAAGCTATACAAATAAACGGTTTCTAAATCAGCTTAATCTTAAAAAAAAAAAAAACAGAAAATAAGTTCAGAAGAGATCTTAGGTTTTGCTTGGTTTAATCTAAAAATAGAAATTTTATAAACAAAAGATTAAATGATAAGAGAGTCTCAATCTGTGCTTTTAGATATGTTTTTGGTAATAGTATGTTAATCATAGATTCATAGTTTTTGAATGGTATATTAATCATGGTTTTCCCCTTTTAGTGTATTTTTGTATTTTCAAACTTCTTTAAGATTTGGAAACACTGAAAAGAAACCTACATAACAGACATTCACTATCAATTTTATTCCATGAATCTAGAAATAAGAAACAAAATTCAAATTGTATATGAAACAAGCTCCTAGATTTTTGAAATTTGGTGATGATTTATAAAATATTTGAAATCTTGAAAATATGAGGTAAGAGATTAAACAAGCTTATATTTAAAATAATAGAAATTAGAAAATAAAGAATATAATGGACTCATAGTGCTTTCAGTATATATATATTTTCTCTTTTTTTTTTTCAACATCTCTATCTTTTTCCAGGGGCAAGGTTTTGATTTCAAACAATATGTGCATCCCATATATAATGCTATAATGTCACGGCTGACTAATCAAGATCAAGATCAGGTGTGTTAAAACTTCCAAGGTTGAACAACATTTTACTCCTTCGATCTACAACTATTGCTCGTTTTTATATTTGATCTTGAAGTTTTTCTTTAAAACATTGGGTCCTACTGGGGAGTTAATTGGCATGCTCTGTTTTTCTTTTAGAAATAATGACAGTTTCAAATTTTATACCTTCAGATTTTATTTTAGAAATTGGATACTCAAAGTGGTGTCAAATGATTGGCATCTTCATTATGCTTCTGACGAAGGATGCACTTATAGCCCATTGGGCTTACAAGTTGGAATGTTGGATCAGATCATAACGTAACTTCTAGTGTAACTTTTCAGGAAGTCAAGGAGTGCGCCATCTCTTGCATGGGGCTTGTTGTGTCTACATTTGGTGACAATCTCAAAGCAGAGTTAACAACCTGCCTTCCAGTTCTTGTTGATCGGATGGGAAATGAGATTACCCGACTTACAGCTGTTAAGGTTAGTTTGTTGCTTTCCAGTTTACATGAAATGCCTTGGTTTTTATTCTCTAGTTCTAGTTTCATCTTGTTTTTATTCTCTAGTTCTAGTTTCATCTTTCAGTCCTTTGTTTTCCTTCATAGTCATTAGTATGCTATTTCACATTTAGTTAAATGGGAAGAATTCTGAGATCTTTTTTTGGGAAGGACATAACGGGTAGCAAGCTCTCTCATTTAGTTGGACTTGCAATCCAGAATCAGGCTCTTTTCTCTAAATGGGGATGGAAACTCATGTTTGATTCAAATTCCCTCTGGTGCAAAGCGGTTCGTAGTATTCATGGGCTAAGAAGCACGGACACCGACACGCGACACAGCGACACACAGATTTTCAAAAAAGTAGAACACGACACGTTGGGGACACGTTTTTTTATTAAAAAACTTAAATATATGTCGTGTAATAAACACATTGTGAAATATTTCATTTAAAGACATCATTAACAACCATACAATTCATGAAAATGATGATAATAGATGAGATGACTAATGGTCCAATATCATAAGTCATAAGATGACTAACGGTCCAATGACTAACAGAGGTTTGGCCGTGGAGGTGTGACCGATTGCCATGGAGTGCGTTTGGGTGTGGAGGTGTGGCCGACTTCGTGGAGTGCGTTTGGGCGTGAAAGGTCGAAGGAAGGTTGAAGGAATGAAGGTTTTGGGCATGGAGGTGTTGAGATTGTTGGCTGGAAGGTCGAAGGAATGGAATGAAGGCTGGACAGTAGTGGAATCTGATTTGAGATTTTGAGAAATTAAAAGAAAAAACACAATAACCCTAAAAGCTAATTTTTGGGCTGAGCTTTTGGGCTTAAAAATGGCAGTTTCCTTGTTTTTTTCATTCTAATTTTGCAGGTGACGTGTCCTGAACATGTCGCAGCTGTGTCCAGCCGTACCGGGGCATGTCGGAAATTAAAAAAATAAAATAAAATACCGACTGTTGGACACATGTCAGCGGCGTGTTGGGGCGTGTCGGTGTCCGACACCGACACTTCGCCATCTTAGGAGTGTCGGTGTTTTATAGTTCATGGGAATAGTACAAATAATTGGCATACTTCTGGAAGGTTTGGAAAGAGTTTGAGAAGCTCATGGGTTAGTATATTAATTTGGCTCCAATTTATATCTATTGCAACTTTCAAGCTTGGCTCAGCAAGAAGAATTAGTTTCTGGCTGGATACATGGGCTGCTAATTCCTTGTTCATACATCATTGCTTCTCCTCCCTAGGGGTCGATCTTTGACCATTGGGATGAAACTTCTTGTTCATTGAATATTTTGTTTTGAAGACTTCTCAAAAATGATGAGATTATCGATTTCCAGTAGTTGCTTGGTGTTGTAGCAAGAAGAAAGGTTAATGACACTCTGGATTCTCGTTGTGGGGCTTCTGATTCATCCAAGAAATTCTCTGTAAAATCTTTGCGAAAACAATCGACAGCATCTTCTCCTATTTGTAAGGAGGTATATTTAGCTTTATGGCACTTCTAAGCTCCCAAAAGAATCAGTATCCTTATTTCGGTAATGGGTAATGGTTCATTGAATTGTTTAGAGGTTCTTAAAAAAAAAGCTCCCCATACCCTATCTTTCACCTACTATATCTCCAGTTTGCATGAGGAATAATGAATCCTTGATTCTTTGATTGCTGCTCATATTCAAACAATTGTTGGTGGATGCTTTTCTCATTTTTCAACATCCTGTATGCACCATCCACATTCTTCGCGTCTTCAAATTATATGAAATAATAGAAATAGAAAGACGTGGAGATGTATATTCTTTTGTGGTGTTAGAGAATTTTTTCTATGATAGATTCAGACTTCAGAGCATGTCAATTTGCCAAGGATGGGAAGATCAAGAAAAATGTGGAAGAGGAAGTAGCTCGGTTTTTCCTTTTGATAAGACAGGAAACTTTCAGTTTCAAGCCTAGCTACTGCCAATCAACCTAACCCTAGCCACCTTCGTAGTTAGAAATAGTTGCATTGTTGTCAGGGGACGTAGTTTCACAGCTGCCAATCCCTTTCGTCTCCGTCTCCATCCTCGTCCTTGATTTTAGCTTCTCGTCTTCATCCATTGCAATTTCTTGGCTTTGCGATATCAATTCTTGTTACTGACCACCATCTACTTCTTGCCTTTGTCTGTTCGCTGTCATTCATTGTCTTCACCGCTGCCCTTCATCGATGTTTGTCACCAGATTCTGATTGTTTTTCAATTTTGCTTGTTATTTCTTCGGTTTTGGTTGGGACTCTTATGCTCGTTTAAATCTAACTTTGCCTTGATAGATGTGAAAAACTGTTGCATTCGAGACATCTTCAATATGATCTAGTAGGATTTGAGTAACTTTGGTATCTTGGTCAAATCCTTGATTGATTAGGATTATAATTAGTTTCCTTGATTGATTAAGATTAGGATTATTTTTCTTGGTTATTAAGATTGAGATTAATTTCTTTTATTAATTAGAATTAGGATTAATTTGGTTTTCAATTCTCTACAAATAGAGTAACTATCTTCTTCTATTGACAACAATTAATTGATAATAAAAACTTTGATTTGATTCTGGGAGAAAGTTCTCCTTTTATCTTTTAGGCTATACCACAATATGATTTATATGGAAGAAATGGGAAGAAACCAACAAGTTTCTCTTTCAACTCCTCTTCTTCAATGGTTCGTAAGTGTTATGGTTGAACTACTGCAACTTCCTGTTCATTCCTTCTTTCATAAAAAACTTGAGGATAATTTTGGTGACCTTCATCTAAATCTTGAACATTGATCTAATAAAAGTCACTCTCATCCGGAGTTTATTAAAAGTTATGACGGTTGGACATCAATTAAAAACTTACCCTTGGAATACTTGGAACGATCCATCTTTGAGGGTAAAGGCAAAATATAGGTGGTTTGATCGGCATTGCCTCCTAAACCCTTAATCTCATAGTGTTCGACGACTCTAACTAAAGTTAAAAAAGAAACAAAAAAAGGAAAAGAAAAACATCTGTGGCTTCATTCTAATAGATATTTTTTTTTGAAAAGGAAACGGTTCATTATATTAATAAATAGAGAGGAGCTAAAGCTCAAAGTACAAGAGAGTTATACAATGAGCAAAGTGGAAATACAAGTGCTTCTAAAAAGATCAGGAGGTGCACCTGGACGTCTTAACTAGGTTGACACTCCCTTAGCACCTTCATCATTTCCAATTCTAACCCATAACTGGGAGAGACATTAACAAGATTACAAAATGAGAGGACAATAACCAAAGAACAATCGAAAATGAAAATTTAATAATAAAGCCAAAACAGTGGCCTAAAACTTATGGAAGTAAATAAAAAGTTCAATGAGTAGTGCTGAAATCCGATAGTGTTTAATGCTGTCCCAAAGAGGGGGGGNTAAAGCTCAAAGTACAAGAGAGTTATACAATGAGCAAAGTGGAAATACAAGTGCTTCTAAAAAGATCAGGAGGTGCACCTGGACGTCTTAACTAGCACCAGGAGGAGGCTTGACGACGGGCGGTTTCAAAGCGGTGTTGGCATCTAGTAGCTTTGTTATAGAAAATCCTTTGATTTCTTTCAAACCAAAAGTCTGTCAATAAGGCTTTTACTGCATTACACCATAACAGACGGATGGATTTGTGGAGAATGGGGCCGGCAAGGAGTTGAAACACATTGCTTTTGAAATCATTGCACAAGATCCATGAAAAGTTGAAGAAACACAGCAGTTTCTTCCAACACCAATCTGAATAAGGGCATGTAAAGAAGAGGTGAAGGGAGTCCTCACTATGTTGTAGACAAAATGGGCAAATTGTGGGAGAAAGGGAGGATGCTGGTTGCTTTCTCTAAAGAACTTCGGCTACATTCAGCTGACCGAAAAGCATAATCCAAATGAGGATGTTGACTCTTCTTGGACTCTTTGTAATTGATTCTTGTTGTTAAGGATAGTAACATTAGTAATTTCTCTCTCTGATTTGTTAATATAGCTCCTGTCGACACTCCAAGTTTACGTAATTCACTTCATGGTAATTTATCATTCAAAACCTTTTTAAATTCCATAGATTTAAAGAGGATGAAAAAAGGTAACGGAGGATGTTTTATTTATTTCTTTATATTTTTTATTAGAATGAAAGCAAGTTGATTTGATTGAAGTCGATGTTAGTTCAAAGGCAACTTTGGTACAGGATTCGCGTCTTAAGTTGAAAGATCCAGATGGATGTGGTCCTAATGTGGTTGTTTTCCATATGAAGAGCCACTAGATCTAGAAGAAGACAAGTATTCAAAGGGGACTCTCCATAATTTATCATCTCCCAAACTTGCTACGAATACTAATGAGGTGAAGTCGATTTACCAGTTTCGTCACTTTTTTTTTTTTTTTTTGAAAAGGAAACACCACTTTTCATTTGATGAAATGAAAAGAGACTAATGCTCGAATTACAAGAAACTACTAAAAATAAGAAGAAATAGGGATCAACAGATGCACTTGGCTGTCTCAACTAGGTTGGCACACCCATAGCAACCTCATCATATCCCAAAATGAACATTTTGAATACAATAGAAAACCATGTATCTAAAAATACCATTACATAGATTGAATGAAAGCATTCCAATTAAGACAAATATCTTGAATAGAATAATCCGAAAAATTCTTGGAAAGTGAACACCAAGGAGAAGCTTTAACTCTTGCAATCGCAAAACGTCAAACCATTGAAGAGACTTTTCTTGAAAAATTTGCTGATTTCTCTCGAACCAAATTTCTGTCAAAACTGGTTTAACTACATTAAACCATATCTGAAGCGAGTAAGCTTTTAAAAAAGAACCGATGATAAGCTGAGCCACATTCTTCTTGAAAACATGGCTGAAGATTAAATGTTGCAAACAATTTCCTTCATGATTCCAAAGAGTAATGATATTCAAAGAACATATGTTGGCTGTCTTCAGAATTCTGCACCCACAGGGGGCAGATGGAGGGCAAAAGATAATGATTTGGCAGCTTCCTTTGAAGAGAGAAATTGAGAGAACCATAAATCATTACCCAAATTATAATATTTATTCTCCTCGGACAGCTTGATTTCCATAAGTTTTTGTACAACAGACTGTCCATTGGTGAAGATGAGTTCAAATACTTGAATAACGATTTCACCGAAAAAGCACGTGAAGCATCTAAAGACCAAGATCTACAATCTTGCCCATTAGCTATCCTTTTACCTTCTAATAAAAGTAAAAGATTTTGAAAATCCTAAATTTCATCATCTTGTAGTAATCCAAAAAGAAATTTTAAAGCCATTACCAAGTTTAAAAGATGCAAATAATGCAATCTTTTGCCAAACTCGGGAAATAGTAATCCAAGGACTTCTAAGACCTCTCCCTTCTTTTCCAGCCATGCGCCATTCAAATGAATCACTGCCATGAATACTTTTTACTACCTTACACCAAAGAGCTTCTTTTTCGTGCATGAACCTCCAACCCCATTTTGTCAACATAGCCACATTTTGGTTTTTTTGATCACCAAAACCAAGGCCTCCGTGTTTTTGTTGTCCGGAAATTATCTCCCATTTGACTAGGTGATTAATCTTGCTTCCATCTGAACCTTCCCAAAAGAACTTTCTCATAATCTTCTCTAGTTCTGAGATCACTTTCGAAGGCATTGCAAAAGTTCATGTAATGAATTGGAATACTTGAGAGAACTGCCTTGATCAAAGTGAGTTTACCTCCCCCTGAAAAATTAAAATGCCTCCATCTGTCCAGCTTTTTCTGAATTTTATCAATTATTGGCTGCCAAAAAGAAACATTTTTTGGATACCCTCCAAGAGGGAGACCAAGGTAAAGAAAAGGTAATGTTTCTGTTTTGCAATTCAAACTAGAAGCAGTGGCCAACACCCTGTTTTCATTCAATATTAACTCCACATAAAGCATATTTTTCCCATTTAACCTTTTGTCCCGAATACCATTGAAATAAATCAACGGCATTAATTAATGTCTTCAAACTTTTGTCATCATCTTTGCAAAATAGTAATGTATCATCAGCATATTGGAGGATAATTTTGATGCTTGTTACCCCGAGTGCTCTGAGGGTAATTTTGATGCTTTAGAAGAATCTTGTCTCTATTGATTTTCTCTTCACATTCGATACAGCCTCATAAGGTCATTTCACAATAGCATCAGTCTCTGGATCCTGTCAGGTTCTTTAAGCAATCTGTTATCTCTATCCCTAGGTCGGACATTCAATTTATGTGAAAGGGGTCTCAAACCCCCTTCTCCTAAAGTAGATTTATCTTTTGTTGATTATGATGAGGAATCAGTTGTAAGTATAAGTAGTGAGGAAGATGAACTTGTTATAGAGAAATAAGAGTAACGAGAGTTATTATCAGAAGATTTATCTACAGAAGCCTATAATGATCTATTTCCAAGTGTAGGCAATTTGTCACTTAGTTCAGAGCCTATTGCAGTAGTAACACCAGTGCCTATTGGATAAAGCTTATGCATGACTTCTTTATGGATAATTGAAGATTGGATTTTTTATTTTTCTCATACTTCTAGTCATCTTTTGACTATTCTTTTATCGATAAAAGCTAAGGAGCAAGCTGTCCTCATCCTTCTAGATGATATGGCTGGTTTAGAAGTTTCTGTTTGGTTGGTTTGGTTTCTAGTGAGGCTTTTGATTATGCATCGTGCAAGTCAGTCCTGTTTTGGTTTCATTCTCAAGCCTCATCTGCAATCAAAGCTCTAATTCATTTGAGTTTCAAGTTTTTACCCTCTGCTGGATGACTCTTTCAGTTGGAAAGATCTTTTGTTTATTGGATTTTTGTTGTCATTTAGTATTTGAAGACCTAGTCTCTCTTTTCTACTTTGTATTGTTCTTGTTGCACTTTTATTGTAGTTGTATTTTCAATTTTTCTTATTTTGTTTCCTTGTATTTAAAGCATTAGTATCTTTTCATTTCATCAATGAAAAGTCTTTAGTTCCAAATAAATTATCTTCTCTAATTGACAAAGCAGACAAAAATAAATTATCTGTAAAAGAAATCAGCTCAAGATCAATGGCACTAAGTGAACTTCTATCTCCATATTTAACGGAAGAGAGGAATTATCTCCAAAAGTGCAAGATATTGTGGCTCAAAGAAGGAGATGAAAATATGGATTTTTTTCACCAAAGATAATTTCTCTCTTGAAGATAAAATTAGAAAAAATCTTGTTGAAACCCGTGCAGTTAATGGAGGTGGAAAAAAAAGAGAAGAATTTGAAGATGTTGATTTGGAAATCGTCACGAGTGAAGAAGAGAAATCTAGCGAAGATGGAAAAGAGGTATTGAACATCAAAACTTTAAATGCCTAGGCGGAAAAAATCGAGCAAGAAGAGCATACCGATTGTGTTGGAAATCGATTACCACAACATCAAAGAACTTGAAGCAAATGGTGAAGAAGATGTGATTGTCGAAGGGTTCTCTTTGGAAGCTAATTCTTTTGTGATTGGTCCTATATATTACGGTTTTGAATGAGCTTGATGGAAACGTCTTTTTTGGGTTGATGGTTGATGGAAGAGTTCATTTTTTGGTGGCAATATTGAATTTTCTTTCTCGGATTACTTTTTTAATTGGAATAATTTTGTTCCAAAACGTAGGAGGTTGGTTTGACTATATGCCATTGAACTAGTTTAATTTATTCCTTGATTGTTTTATTTTTTCTTTTTAAAACTCGAAGACGTGTTTTCTTTTTGGAGGGATAGAATGATGTAAGAAGAATGAGGTTAATTGAGTAATATTCTAGGTTAATTCTCTTTTTACTCCCACTTGTAATAAAGTCTAATTCTTCTCCCTCTTGTGTGTAACAATTATTATCACTTCAATAAAAGATGCACAAGATTGATTTTTGGACGAGTATTCCTTTTGCGCTTCGATTTTCGAAGTTCTTTTGTGATTAAACTGTAGGCAATATTCTGCTTGATTGGACCCTTTTTGTGCAGTGGGGTTCCCTTTCTGAAAACTTAGTTTTTTATATGCCCTTCTGTGTTCTTCTCCTCCTCCTTTTTTTTTTTTTGGCAATAAAAGTGGGTGTTTCATATAAAAAGGAAAAAAAAAAAACGTATAGTTCATCATTGGTATATTTCATACTACTGTGTTGAAAATCATACTATTTTTTTATATTAAAAAAGATGTAAAAAAAAGTATGATTTTCAACATAGTAGCATGAAAAAGATGATTATATACATATGTATTTGAAAAAGGATGTTTTACATAAAAAAATATTAAAAAAGATGTTGAACTACAGGTACCGGAGCTTTATTCTCTTGTCGTCTATTTGGGTAGTTCATCTCTCTCTGTCTCTCTCTCGAAGCGAATAGAAGTTCTTATATAATGAAGTTCTTATATAATGACATTTACATCAAGCTAAGGGGGGTTACCAAAATCCCTTCCAATTAGTACACATCAGATATCGCTAAGAGAATGATTACAGAGAGATCTATCAACCCTGCACCAAGTGGCTGCTGTATACTAGATTATATCAAATAAATAAGTGTAGTTTTTCTTCTTTCCGTTAAACAAAGTGTCATTTCTTACAAGCTGAGTGATCCAAACGAAGCTCCTAATCAGAATCAGCCACAATTATTTCCTTTCATTTTTGAAGGGGTGTGAGGGACCATAGTTATGTGTTTTCAATGAGATGTTGTGCATAGGGATGCTCCAGCTGAAAGCCTGAAAGAGAGTTGAAAATAGATACAACATGGCAGCTAAGAAATAAATGGTTTTCAAGCTCTCTGTCTAGCTTGCAGAGAGTCGAATATAGAGAAGGCAACTGAGGGATTGGAGTGGTCTGTGTATTTTGGACTGTGTAAGGCTTCATCTAGTTTTCTAGTTTGTTGTATGTTTCTAGTGTTTAGAAATTATTGTCCTCTTTCCATAAAAAAAAAAAAAAAAAGAAAAAAAAAATATTACTGTCCTCTTTCTTGATTTTATTATGTCCTTTCTTATCCAACAAAAATGTTCTCTGTTTCTTATTAAATATGGTACTGGCTTAAACTCGAATATTTGGTTCCAGGCATTTGCTGTCATTGCTGCTTCTCCACTTCAAATAGACCTGTCATGCGTTTTAGAGCATGTCATATCAGAGTTGACAGCATTCCTCCGGAAGGTATGAAAACTATTGCGTGTACTAAGTGATGATTATTATGCTTGCACTTGCAGATACTTGTTTCGTTCTATAATCGGCTGTTATGTGACTATGTTGATATACGTATGTTTGAGTTTTTTTGTTTGTTTATGGGGGAAAAACAGGCCAATCGGGCATTGAGACAGGCAACTCTGGGGACTCTAAATTCACTTATAGCTGCTTATGGTGATAAAATTGGCCCTTCAGCATATGAAGTCATTATTGTGGAACTTTCGACATTGATAAGGTTTTAGTCTCCAAAGCCACTCTTCCCCTCTCCCTCCATTCTCAACCCTCCCTCCTGGTTGCTGTTTGTTTCACTCATGATTGAATTTTACATCGTTTTGGCAGTGATTCAGACTTACATATGACAGCTCTTGCATTGGAATTATGCTGCACCTTGATGGGTGACAGGAGGTCAAGCCCAAGTATTGGTTTAGCTGTTCGGAACAAAGTCCTTCCTCAGGCACTTTTACTAATCAAAAGTTCACTTCTGCAGGGGCAGGCACTTATGGTATTGAGATTTCTGGGATTGTTTACGTTTCATTATACCCTGATTTATCATGTCTACATGTGAGGAACTATTGGTATATTGAATTGCAGGCTTTACAGAGCTTTTTTGCAGCATTGGTCTATTCTGCAAATACGAGCTTTGATGCCTTGCTAGACTCTCTTCTTTCATGTGCTAAACCATCACCTCAGTCTGGCGGTGTTGCAAAACAAGCTTTGTTTTCGATAGCACAATGCGTAGCTGTTTTATGTCTTGCTGCTGGTGATCAAAAGTATTCCTCAACAGTAAAAATGCTAACAGAAATTCTGAAAGATGATAGCAGTACGAATTCTGTAAGTGTGTGTTTTTGTGTCTTTTAAATTTTAAATTATTATAATTATTCTATTCATTATTTTATGTGAAACATGTGTTATGGTTGGACCAGTACCTAGTTTATTCGTTTGGGGCCTGCTCAATTGGTATTCCTTAGGTATGTGTCGCTTCTTAGGTATGTGTCGCATTATGGTGAAACTTCAAAAAGAAAGAGATGTAGCATCAATCGTGCTGGGGAAAAATAAATGTTTTGAATGTAATTTATTGTAAGTTGTGTTAATAGTATTTGGTGTTCAGTTCATTTTTTGTTTCGGTTTACTTTCCTGTCCAAGATTTGACAAGTCCCATGTGTGTGTGTTTTACTTTCCGGTTAAATTTTTTCATCTGAATAATATTTTCAAATGGCACTTTGGTGTGCTTATAAAGAAGCCTATTGATCGATGGTAGAGTCCTAGCTAAGAAAGGTTTAGGGTATAAATGAAGGTTGTGGACATGGAGCTGCATTAGCTTGATGAGGTATTCAGTCCTTGTTAATGGTAGACCGAGACCTATTGATCAATGATAGAGTCATAGCTAAGAAAGACTGCGCGTATAAATGGAGGTTGTGGATTTGGAGTTGACTTAGATGGGTGAGGTACTAGGTCCTTGTTCATGGTAAGCTGAGGGGGAGGATTTGTGCCTTGAGAGGACTTAGGATTGCTATAGCTTTTAAAATAAATTGCTGATAGTGGCAGTTGTGCTTTTAGTAAAATCAACACTAATATGAAACATGCAAGTGTTTGATAAAATCAACACTAAACCCTAATATAAGCATATAAGTGTTTGGTAAATTTTAGCTTTAGACCTGAACAAGTTGGTCACAGTGTTTGGTAAATAAATACTAAATTATCTTGTTTTAGATATAATAGACATTGTTACCTTGCTTCATGTTTAAGTCCCAAAGGACTACTGTCCTTTAGTATGCCTTGTGCTTTTAGAAACACAACTAAAAGAAGAGTGGGAGTAAATTTCTTTTGAAGAGTTGTTTTGAATTTCTTTTGAAGTGTTGTTTTGTAGTATCTTCATCTATATATATTTCGTTCACCTTTGTAAGGAGTTCATTTTCATCTTGTAAGAATCTGACTCAATAATTCAATTTTGTAGTTCATGTTGCAATTGTCCTGGTGTCTAATTTTTAATTTTGCAAAATCAGGCTAAGCAGCACCTTGCATTACTCTGTCTGGGGGAGATTGGGAGAAGGAAGGACTTGAGCTTACATGCTCACATAGAGAATATTGTTATTGAGTCATTTCAATCTCCCTTTGAAGAGATCAAGTCTGCTGCCTCCTATGCTCTTGGTAATATTGCTGTTGGTAATCTATCCAAATACTTGCCTTTTATATTGGACCAGATCGATAATCAGCAGAAGAAACAATATCTCTTGCTTCATTCACTGAAGGAGGTATGTACATCGGATGCCTGAGCCAGATTTTGCTGATTTTATTTTCCAGTTGTAAGTTTGTGCAAACTTTAATCTATATTGCAGGTTATAGTTAGGCAATCTGTGGATAAAGCTGAATTTCAAGACTCAAGTGTTGAGAAGATACTTAATCTACTCTTTAATCACTGTGAAAGTGAGGAAGAAGGTGTCAGGAATGTTGTAGCAGAGTGCCTTGGCAAAATTGCGCTTATTGAACCTGGAAAACTTGTTCCTGCCCTCAAGGTAATCTGATCAAGTTACTTTTTGCCATTCTTCTGTGGGCTATGACTCTGAATTTTTACATAGCATGTTGTGTTGTAATGCATTCTTTAGGTAAGGACAACCAGTCCAGCAGCATTCACTAGAGCAACTGTTGTAATTGCTGTCAAGTATTCTATAGTTGAGCGACCTGAGAAGATAGACGAGATTATATACCCTGAGATCTCATCGTTCCTGATGCTTATAAAGGATCATGATCGTGTAAGTACCAAATATTCATCTAGAGATATTTACCTCATCTTTGAGTTTCTTTTTCTGCCTTTATTTAGTTTATCAAATGACTGTTGGTGGTGGTTCATTGGATTGAGTCTTAATTTAACGTGATTTTGAATGTGTGCAGCATGTCAGACGTGCGGCTGTCTTGGCCTTGAGTACATTTGCCCACAATAAGCCTAACCTTATAAAGGGGCTTCTTCCTGAGTTATTGCCACTTCTTTATGATCAAACAATTGTGAAGGTAATGAATTAGGTCTATTATGCACGAAGTTAAGTTGGTCTGGGATGTTATGTTGGGTTTGGTCCCGAGTTATTGTGGCTTCTATTTTATCCCTGGACTTTTTGTTTCTAATTCTCTCTCTCTATTAAACAAGATAACATACTAGGTTAGGTATAGGTTCTGAATATTGAGGCAAGACTATATTGTAAATGATATCTACCATTGTAGAGGAACTGTTGAGCTTGAATTACAGACTATTTTTATGTGGTGTGAAAATTTACAATCCAGATAAGGTCAGGTGTAAGGATTGTAGTTAAAGCTTCTAAAAGCTCACACCACGTACAATGAGAGGAAGCATGGTGAATTGCTTTTCACCTTGGATCTTTTATATCGTTTGTCCTCATAGTTTCATTTTTCCTTACAATTACAGTTTTCATGTCATGTCAGAATTTCTACAGAAGAAATTATGTTATTCCTTTGAGCTTATTTCCTGCCCTATCTTTAAGATTTTAATACGACGGATATACATGTTGATACTGTCTTGAACCTTGATGCAGCAAGAATTGATAAGGACTGTTGATCTTGGTCCCTTTAAGCATGTTGTGGATGATGGGCTTGAGTTGCGGAAGGCTGCTTTTGAATGTGTGGATACATTGCTGGATAGTTGTCTTGACCAAGTGAACCCATCATCTTTCATTGTTCCTTATCTTAAATCTGGCTTGGATGGTGAGTTACCAACTTATCATCATAATTTTTATCAACACAATTTGAGCTTCAATTTTGTCTTTTGTTGGCATATGGTCTGGTTTGGTCTGGATAGGATGTCTTAGTATTAACCTGTTTTGTTACTTTTAGTTTCTCAATTTTTTCTGAGAGTTCTGTTGAATTTTTGTGTTACACCAACTTTTTTCGTTATACTTAGGTTTATTCTTACACAAGCAACTTGTGCTGTAGTTGAAAGAACTAGTGTTATCTATTATGGTCTTTGATGTTTTTGGATGGTTGATAATGATTCCAATCTGTCCTTGTGAAATTTTGAACTCATGGTTCTTTTTATTATAGATCACTACGACGTTAAAATGCCATGCCATCTGATTCTATCAAAACTCGCTGATAAGTGCCCATCAGCTGTACTAGCAGGTTGGTTGATTCTTCAATCAAGGCACATAAAGTTTTTGCACTGTAAGATTTTCTCCTGATGTATCTTCGGTATTTTTCAGTTTTGGACTCTCTGGTTGATCCTCTTCAAAAGACTATTAACTTCAAGCCAAAGCAAGATGCTGTTAAACAAGAAGTAGATCGTAATGAGGACATGATTCGCAGTGCTCTTCGGGCAATAGCATCTCTAAATCGCATAAGGTTTGCTTTTAATATGCATTTGTCTTTTTTTTCCCGCCTGTTGAGTCTACAATTTGGACGGTCCTTGGAACCAAAGCCATTCTAGAATGACACAAAAAGAAGCTGTAGGTTTACCAACATACAGAGCACATGTTTTGTAGATATTTTCCTTGCTAGTCAATTCTACTTGGTATACTGAAGGAGTATCTCAAGGAGACACTAAAGTGCAACCACTAAATGTTGAAAAGAAATCAAGTTTTGGTTTATGTTTAGGTAGTTACCTAAATTATTAATATTATATAAATTTCTTAACTTCGAATATCACAAGGGTAGACAGAAATCATGTTAGATTAATTCAAGTGTGCATAAATTACGTGGTTATGAAAAAATAGTTGAATATTATTGGGATGTGATGAAGGTACTATGGGTGTGTCAACTTAGTTGAGATATCTAGGTTCGCCTGTTGTTCCTTAGTCTTGTTGGATTCATGTCTCATTTCTAGTTGTATCTCTTTGTAATCTGAATATTAGTCTTTTCATTTAATCAATGAAGTACTATTTTCGTTTAAATAAAGGACAAAAAATAGTTTAATATGATATATAAGCCTAAGGACACCATAATTGGAATTGTTTTTTGTTTGGATAAAGAAAAAAAGATTTGCATGAAGGGACATCATTTATCGGGAGTACAGAAGATGTCTCCAAAGTATAAGAGATTGATATTAAATATTTCCTTGTATGCATGGAGAACCATTAACAGTCTTGAGAGGTTGGAGAGAGCTGGAGAGGAGGGAACTTGTTTTTTTTCTGAAAAAGAAACGAGACTTTTTCATTGAAATAATAAAATGAGTCCAATGCTCAAAGTACAAATAAACAAAAATAATAGTGAGAATACAACGGAAATTTTGCCACAAGAAGAATAAGATCAAAAGAGAGGAGGACCAACCCTAAGAATAAGAAAAAAAACATCCAATGAACAGAAGTTTCTGAACGAGACTGCTGACTGCTGTTGACAAGGAGACGAAATTGAAGCTTGAGCAACAAGGGACTTGGAGAGCGAAAGAGGCTTGATAAAGAGATCATAAAAGGAACAGTTTGCAATCTGGACAACAGGAGACCTTTAACATCCTTTAATTGATCACCCTCTGATTTTATACACCACCTTCCATCAACAATTTCCACTTCCAAAAAAGGAAGTTCCACTCTTTGCATTCCTAACTAAGCTACATTAACTGATGTAACTTTTTTTTCCAAGCTTGCGAACTTGATCTCGAGATTCTCTTAAGGCATAACTCGCAGAATCTTTGTCTAAGCCATCTTCATCTACAGCATTCAGTATCAGTTTAATCAAGGATTGATTTACAACCATTCCCATTATCAGATGAAGGTCGACACCACTTAAATTGAAGGTTTCTACTGCCGCATTAGTCTCATCCAAAAGTCTAAGGCTTTCTTCATATGTCCAGTTCGAAGACCAAAGTTGGGCGAAGAGTAGAACGACCTCCTCTAGAGAGGTTATATCTCTTCCATTTATCCAATTTACCTTAAATTTTGTCAATCACTGGTTGCCTTAGCCACTTGTTTTGAATAGCCACCTAACGGGAGGCCAAGGTACATGAAAGGGAGGTGGATAGCCATGCAAGGAACTTGTTGGGTAGGGGAGAGCGGGGATGGGAGAAAAGGAGGCTTTGGTTAGCAGTTTATTTTTTTTTATTTTTATTTTTAATAAAAATACCAATACGTCGATGGTTTGGAAGTTCTTTTCCAGCAACTCCGACTGATACCAACTGGCATATCCATTCAAAACCAACCAACTAATAGTGTTTTATTTATTTATTTATTTAGTTTGGGTGCTTTGGAAGATCTTCACCAACCAAGTCTAATTTGATTTACAATGAATATCACTTTGGTTGCCTAGTTCTCCATAGAGTTTGATTTGGAGAATTTAGAAGGCACAAAATTAAAAGAAAAAGAAAATACAAAACTGAATTTAGTCCACTTTAATTGAATAAAAAATTAATAAACCTTGACGTTAAACCCTATGTGAGCTTCACACAAGAGAAGGTTCTGCCATTACATGGATGGTTTATTTTTCGATTAGATCCTCAGATAAGTTTGTTCAACGTAAATGGATGGTATGCATGCTAATTTTGAAACTTTCACTATCGGATTTCTTTGTGTAACCGGTATTTTTATTATTCTTGCAGTGGAGGAGATTGCAGCCTTAAGTTCAAGAATCTTATGAATGAAATTTCAAAATCTCCAGCACTCTCAGAGAAATACTGCTCTATCCGAAATGAGTGAAAAGAAATTGGAATGATGAGACATCATTGTGTAATATTGAAGTTTCCCAAGTAACGAGGAAGATTATGTTGTCATTTTGGTCTCCGCAGCATAAGCCTTCTTCGGTAAGATGAGATAAGGTACACCATCCATTTAAAAATGGTAGTGGAAGAGCTTGTAGTCACATGGATATAATACGGTAGGTTTGGAGGTCTGGAAAGTAACCATCGAGCATAGGAAGGCGGGGAAACGTGCATGATATTGTTTTGGACAATATTACATTTTCTTTTTTTCTCTTTTCTGTTGTATCCTGTCATTCGTTTTGAGTCCTGGTTATCTCATGTGACCATATGAAATCAAATGTCGACAGACCATCCAATAAAGTGAAATGAACGTTACTCTCTTCAAGGGTGGGGGGGGGGGGGCAAAATGAAAGAACACATCTCTTGGTTGGATCGGATCACATTGGATTAGATACACAATTTGGTTTTGTGATATAGGTAGGTCAAAAGTTGATGTCTACTGTAGCAGATGACAAACATGATGATGGATGTTGTTGATGCTTTGTGATTGATAGTTTTGTTATTTAAACTCTGGTGTGATTACAAAATTATAATCGAAAAAAGAAGTGAATTTTCAGGTGACGTGTTCTTCAACATCTCCCCCTCTCCCCCCCCTTTTTCTTTGGTTTGGGTTCAAATACGCCATGACTAGAACTGAATTTTCAATAAAACTGTTTGTAGACAATCAATCCATTTACAATGGGAACAATAAAGCAGTACCTTTGATTATTATTATTATTAATATGTCCAAAGCCGAAAATATTGAACTGATTCCACAGGGAAAACAAGGTTATTATCATATAGCGAGCTTCACTGAAGGAAGTGTCATCTTAACACATCACTCTGACAGGTAAAGCATTGGGAATTGCAAGTGACAGGTGACGAAACTACCAACATCCTCTGATAGTGGTGGAAATGGACTATCTAATTTGACTCACATCTCATATTTTGGAGTAGAATTTTAAGTACACAAATCTACCATTTTACCTGTCATAACCCACTAGTATTGAAACCAGAGCCAATTTCGATGTGTATACACATAAAAGCTAAGAATTTAGAATGGTTATAGTGGAGGTAGATATTATCAAAACCAGGAGTAAGAACATGAATTAGGTTGTAGTTTTTTAGACTGTTTAGGCTTTTTATTGCTTTGGTTTGGGGATTGGGGGGGCCATATCCAATCTTTCTGCAACCAATATGATATCTGTTTTGCCAAAAGGAGTTTTGAGGAAAGAGCCTATCCCCATCATGGGGAGCCAAGCTTAGACAACAAAACATGTTTGGGACATGTTTCCTTGCATAAAGTTATATGATTGACAACTAAAAAGCTTAGTACACATACTCTTTGCAGTGTTTCTACTGCATAACTCTCTCTCTCATTTTTTTTCCCCTTTTTGACTTCAGTTTTATAGGGATTTCATTATGTCCCTTGTGCATGCATCACATCACATTGGCTAGATCTCTTTGGGCCCCCCGGACCCCCCCCTTTTCCCCCCTTCCTCTTTCTTTCTCTAGGAAGAGAGCACCAACCCTCCACTTAGTTATTCCTTTCTTGTCAATTCATATTTTTAATGAAGGTTAGGCCTTGCCCCCCAAAAATTAAGGAATGAAGTTGATGTGCAATTGTGGGAAGGAGATGAAGAATCCATTGAATATTGTCAATGGACTTTTTCCTAATGTATCTTTTTTTTTTTTTTTTTTTTTTTACTATCCTTGCCAATTTCTTGTAAAAGTTTTACCTTTTCTTAACCTTTTTCCAATTCAATATTTCATTTTCAGTCCATTGATGAGAAAAAGAAAATGATATTCTTGTAGTGGAATATTAATTGGTGCTCTACACTTTGTAAAGAAAGTTTCTATAGCTTTTGGATAAAGGCTATTTTATCTTTACTACACAGTTTTGTTAATAATTTAATAAAACCAATTATTTCTTATTGAAAAGCCATTTAAACCATTTAGAGAGTAAGATAATTTTAGATTCTTAACTTCTCATAGATTGATACTATTTCAGTGGAGGAGAAAGCAACTTTTGTCATTCATTGGGGATAATATGACAAAGTCAAGTAATGAGACATTTACAGGGATTTATACTTTTAATATTATTTAGTTTCTTCTCTACAGGACTAAGTACACAAATATCACACAAACCCTAAATCTAAACACACATATCAAATAGATAATTTATATATCTTCTATCATCTCCCCCTAGTGATCTAGATCATATTGCCCAATTAATTTTTTAAAAAAGAAAAAAAAGTACTGAAAAATAACATAATCAAGGTACATAATCATCAACATTATTCTTGGAAGAATTGAAATTGTGAATGCAATAGTCTTCTCCTTGGTGGGGATTGTCATCATTTTGTAGCTTTTGTGAGAGAGATGGATGTTCATCGAACCATGTCGACCAGAAGAGATAGTTAAGGAAATTGAGGAAGCTAAGTGCAGCCAGCAACCAGTAGAAGAGATCAAGTCTATCTTTGTTTAGGTTATTGTCATGGAGCCAACCTCCATTGGAGGAACTTGATGTGATCTTATTCACCATTGACACCAATAATGAGCTCAAGTAGAATCCAAATGAGTATGAGCAATATGTCATGGCTGTTAAAAATGCTTGCATTCCTTTTACCGATTGTTTATAGAAGAACTCAATGAGTCCAACTGCTGTAAACATTTCTGATAACCCAAAAATAAGGAACTGTGGTGTGATCCAAAAGATTGACATCGTTTGGTTCAAATTCACAGCTGAATCTCTTCTCCTTTTCTCCATTATGGCTGCCGAAACCATGGAAAAAGTGGAGAGAAAGAGACCGAAACCGATACGTTTTAAGGGAGAGATTCCAGAGGTGTGGCCAGTGAACTTTCTAGCGAATGGGACAAAGAAAGTATCATACAAAGGGACAATGAAAATGAGCATAATGTAAGGAATAGACTGGAGTGAAGCTGGAGGAATGTGAAACGATTTTGTAAGTTGGGTGTTCATAAGACTTCCTTGTTGAACTGAAAATGTTTGGAGCTGAGCCAATATGGTATTGAATATTATTGTGCAAGCAAATATTGGGACAACTGAAATTAATATCTTCACTTGCTCAACTTGATTGGGAGTGCACAATCTCCATGGGCTTTCCTTTGTTGCCCCATCTTGGCTTTTGAAACAAGCCTTATCCAAGAACCTGAAATAATCAAATTTCAATCTTAGTGTACATTTATTAATAAGGGCCATTCTTAATACTTTTAGGGATAATAATTGTGTAGAACAATATATTTAAAGAATTACAAATGTAGTAAAATCTATCCGTAATAGACTCACTTATACTCCTAACAATATGGTCTATTGTTAATAAACTTTGAGAACTTACAAATTATTTTGCATTATGCTATATCTGCAAATATCTTGGGTCTAATTGTTATATTTGAAACTGACCCTATTAACAATAATTCCGAAAGAAACAGTGATTTCTTTTTTTATTTTTTTTTTTCTTGAAAAGGTTTGAGTTTGTTTAGGGAAATTTAAGTGAAGTTGTAAGAGCATTGAGAAGTCAAAAATATAAGTTAAAAATGGGAAATTTGAACTAGACTTGCCTGAACTTTTGAGTGGGAATAAGGTTGGCAGAATCAGAGGATAAGGCAACTTTATCATTACTGGTTTGGCTTCCATGAAGCATATGAGAGTTGGAAGGACAAACTTGCTTTCTTTTCAAAAGAGCAGCAACAAAGACCTGAAGAATTATGTATTTTTACAGCAAATTAATTGGATTAGTATGACAGAGATAAAGTACTTTGATTTAACTTTTTATGGACAATATGACTCAGCAGACAGCACTAACTTTCATGTCTTTTCAATTCCAATATATGCATTCAATCCATACATACATTTACTTCCTTCTTTTTTTCTTTTCTTTTTTTATTTTTTTTACCAAAACAAAAGAGATGTTACTCCTTTTTTAATCAACATAGCCAAAAATTGTGAACAGTCCAAACAGTATTTTCAAATAGTCTACCCAACTATAGGTCTATAATACTTGAAATACATCCATCCATTTTTAGTATTTCACTATGATCTAATGCAATATATATAAATAAAAGAAAAATTTGCTATATGATAAACTATGATTGAAATGCACAAAATAAATGTTCTAGGATACACTCGAGTATTTTTGTAAGTAAATATATTGCCTTACAAGATTTACTCATATTAAAAATAAAAATAAAAATAATAAAATTTTCATGCTGTTAATTTTCTGTTAAACAATCTCTAAATGTAAATATATATATGCACATTTAGAGATTTATGAATTTATAATCTACTTTTTTCTTTTTAGATAAATTTATGAATTTTTTTTTTGTAGAGATGGTACGAGTTATTAAATATTATTTTATATTCTAAACCATGATCTATTGGGTTGTAAGAACATAAGATTCTAAGATTCTTATGGAAACCCAATATGGAAAGTTAACAACAATAATAAGGAAATTTGTAATTTTATGCAAATGAAAATGATAAACAACATAAAACCAAAATTAAAGAAAAGGGAATAGGTTTAAATATAAAAATATGAAAAAGAAAAAGAAAAGGTAACAACTATTATTAATTTATTATTTTATGCCAAAATGAGCTATTGACCTTTCAGGTTCGATCCTCCATCCTCGTGATTGAACTTAAAAAAAGAGAAAATGATGGATAATAATTTTGACAACAATTTTCAGACAAAAGATAAAGCTTTTACGAAAGATGATAATTAAGTGCATGGGCACAATATAATGCAAAATTGTAAAGAAAGTAATTAAAAGTAAAAAGGTAAAAAGTAAAAAAGTAGAATTAATTACTTGAAGAATAGGGATGAAAATGGGTCCTTGAGGTGGTTTATTCCTGTAGTAAAAAATACCAGCAACCAAAATGATCAAACCCAAAGCCATAACAGCAGCAGAAACACCAAATCCAACATCCATCCCAGAGTGAGTTTGAATCCAAACAAGAAGAGTAAGTGCAATGAGTTCTCCAATTGAGAAAGCAAAATAAGCTGCATTGAAATATTTTGAGAGTGACTTTGATTGGCTTGAATTTTGTGGACTAAATTGATCAGCTCCATGAGCAATCATATTGGGCTTCACACAGCCACTCCCAAGCGCCACTAAGTACAATGCTACAAAGAATATCAATGCTTTTACTCCTTTTGCCTCCACACATTCATCACTCTTTAACAACATATTGCATTGTGGTGGCTTTAGTTGGGGAACATGAGCTTGAACTGATAGCAATATGAATCCCTGCCATGTCCATACACATAAATTTTTTAATACACTTTTTTTTTTTTTTTTTTAGAACAATGGTTAGGTTCAACTAATCTCATATACAACATATTTTCTTATCTAGTAAAAAAAAAATGAATTTTTTTTTTTTTTAATAAAATGTGAGCTTGGTTACATAAAGACAGGTACAGCTTAGGTTACTCATATTTTTTTTCTTTTTGTTTTACTCATATTTTTTCTTTTTTGTTATATATGCCTACACGCATGCAAAATCTGTCTTTTCTCGAGATTATATGCATGCGTTTGTGCATTAGACAAATAACTCTCTCTTATTATGGTTTTTTTATGCTATAGTTAACAAAGTACAGTTATGACTTGGTGTAACTGCTCTCCCTTATTTCAATACTATAGCCATATTAGTCTCTTTTCAAACTACAAAAGTCTTTTGTAATTTCATATTATCAATGATATTTTTTCTTATATATATATATATATATATATATTATATGCATGCGCTTGTATGCTAGTATATCTAGTAGGTTATTATTAGTGAACTTATATGCTATCTATTACTCTCATGATATTTATGAGCGTGAAAATTAGTAAAAGGTCGAAAGGTAATTATCAATATTAATTAGAGAGAAATAATATTACAGAAGTTTGAACAAGAGAACTTCATCCATTTTGATACTATGTTAAACTACGTAAAATGATATTCATTGATAATACGTATCAACTTAAAAACCTAAGCCCTAATAGGTTACCATGGATCTAATATTTCATTTACATTCTTAACAAAAATACATATATATGGATTGAATCTTCTCCTTGGTGGGTTAAAAATAACCTATCTTTATTCAAGTGGAGGTGATTGATTCATTGAACTTGTTGATTAAATAAGTTATTGATAAACATGAAAGGATATAATGTGTAATATATATTTTGAGTGGTGAAAAGATTGATTTTGATAGAAATGAAAGGAAGAATGAATGATGATTATGATGGGAAGAACTTACAGAAAGTTCAACAAAGCCAAAGATAAGAATGGTCCAAAAGCTCCCAAGATAAGAATCAGAAAGGAAACCACCAAGAAGGGCCAAAAGAAACACTGTCCCAACAAAGTTTGTCACTATGTTTGCAGATTTTGACAGTGAAAAGTGCATCTCATTTATCAGATATGTTATCAGATTGTTCCCAACCGCAGCGATCGCCATTATCTCGAACGCTTGCAGCCCTGTGAACGGTACAACGACACGGTTACTCTACATCAGATTCATTCTTCTTCTTTATTTTGGATCGTTTTAGAATATTACATCACATATATATTAGAAATACAAGATAAAAACTATATCTATAAGTATAATAACCCTTTAAAGGAGATGGAAAAATATTTAGATTAGGAGTTAGGCTTAGCTTAGGTATGCCAAATTCCATATCATATTCAGCAAAGCTGACTAACTTTTTCTGTATGTTATTTTATATATCTTAAGGCCAAAACCATTGACTTTGAACCAAACTAGTAGAAAACCACTTCTCTTTTAATTTCAAACCATTATTTATATATATATATTCGATACTCCCTTAAAAGGATTCAAGCCATACCCTTTAGACAGTCTGTTTCTCTTTCTTTCTTTCTTTATTTTTATTTTTTGCATTTGGAGAGAACTTCCAATAAAGGGAAAAAACAAAGAAAAGAAATCCAGATCAATAGGAATAGAAAATACGAGACAGATGAAAATATTTCAATTTTCCATACTACTCTCATTCATGTTCAACTACAACTACGTCAACAACATTTAAGAATGATATAGAGTACATACAAAAACATATAAAAAAAAATAGAGAAAGTAAGTACTACGAGAGAACTCAAAGGATTGATCTCGAGAGAGGGAGAGGGTTACCGAGAACAAAAGCGGCCGCTCTCATTCCGCCGTGGGACGTCGGGTTGGAGGGTCTTCCTCTCCAATCAACAGAGACATCTTCAGATGGGATGGTGTGGCTCTCCCCCTTGAAATCTCTCTTTCTTTCCATTTCCATTTGTTTGAGAGAGACCAAACAAGATAGAATTCAAATAAAAGCTTTGTTTTATGAGAAATATGATATTTTTTGGTTGTCTTGCTCTTCTTCTTTCAGCTTAATCTGAGGCAAACTTCTAGTTGGGTCTTCATTTATAAAGCCAAAATAACTGCAAAGGCCCCCACCTCTCCACCCATCAATTTTATTATTATAATTATTTTCTTTATAAAAAAATCAAATCAAAGTCCCCTTTTCTTCATAAATTCTTTGTCCATTGAAGATTCAATGAGAAAATTAATTCCATTTACCCACACGCACTACAAACATGTGGATAACAATCTCACGCAACCAAATTAATTAAAAAAAAAAAAAAAAATTAAAGTTAGTGAGCTTTTCTGTTTGTTGTGCACAATTTGAAACCTCTCTCTTCTCTTCCCCACAGTCATGAGAGGTGTGTGTGTGTTGTTGTTGGTGGCCCTCTTTTTCAGCTTGGGTTGACATGTTTTAACACCTTTGCTTTTTATGCTCATACACACCTTTTCTTTTCCATATATGTGTATATAACAATAATTATACTTTTATATATTCTTACGAGGATGCGTATGTTTGTATGTATTCGTTTGAAATAAAAGTACGTAACAATGAATGTACAGTTGTAGGAAAAATATATAATACGGTTCCTAGACATTGGAGTCAATAAGTCGTGGAGTCCACAGTGGATTTAGAACCTTTTGGATCAATCGAAGAATGGAGTTAATAACCCTACTTCACTCCACACCCAACTCCTTCCCGAAACCTCTTTAAAATTCTTTTTCATCCTTATTTTAAGAAAAACAAACACACAAATTAAGGGTAGGGCGTTCAAAAAACCCGAAGACCTGAAAAAATCGAGCAACCCAACCCAACCCAATTGGTTTGGGTTGGTTAAAAAAAATGGTTTGGTTTGAGTTCTTTTTAATGAACCCAAATAGGTCGGTTCGGTTCTCAGGTTCGTAGGAAAACCATTCAGTTCGTTTACAAAATACTACACGATCGCTTATCAAGTCCAAACGATTGTTTACAAAATATTACACGATCGATGAGCTCCACTACACGATCGCTAAATAACAAAATACTATACGACCGCCTACCTAATGTTAGACGATCACCTACCAAATGCTACACGATCGCTGAGCTTGGCTAAACGATCGCTTAGCTCTGCTACACGAATGCTGAGTAACAAAATACTATGATTGCCTACCCAATGCTATATGAACACCTACCCAATGCTATACGATCGCCTACCAAATGCTATATGATCGTTGAGCTTGGCTACACGATTGCTTAGCTCTGCTACATGATCGCTGAGTAACAAAATGCTATACGATCGCCTACCAAATGCTACACGATCGCTGAGCTCGGCTACACGATCGCTGAGTAACACAATGCTATAGGATCGCCTACCCAGTGCTATACGATCGCCTAGAAAATGCTATACGATCGCTGACCTAAGCTACATGATCGTTGAGTAACACTAGTCGATCGCCCACGAGGACCCCACGATCGCTTATCTAGTGCTATACGATTGTCAATCTTCGCTTTTTTAACCCTTTTACTTGACATTTTTTTTTTGTCCAAAATCATATCACTTGATGTTTTTTCCACATAAACATCAAGTAATTAAAAACTACAAATGTCAAGTAATGCAGATTTTGTAGTAGTGATTTTTTTATTGGTGATTCCAATTTTTTTTTTTTTTAAGGGAACTGATGGAACCAAACCAACTCAACCCATTTTTTTGGGTTGGTTTGGTTCGGGTTCATAATTGAACAAAGGTTAGTTTGGGTTAGAAAAATACACAAACTGAAGCATAGGATTGAGCCTAAAATATCCCTAAATTCAACCCAACCCAAACTACGAACACTCCTACTTAAGGGGATGAAGTTTGGATCTTGAGCTATTTTTCAAAATCAAATTTAGCATTTCAATTTAGCTCAATCTTATGGAATAGTTATTTGTGGTGATTTTCTCAGGTGGTCCTTTCTTATTGTTATTATTTTATGATCATTTATTGTACTTCCTTGCTTTTGTAAGGTAATGCCAATATATTCTATAAGGACCATAGTGGTATTTGATCTTCTTCATTGAGGACGGAGGTATGTATATATGTTTGAAGTTTAATGCTAGTTGGTTATACCTTATAAAACACGAGCAAAGTTAGATCAATATTGAATACTCATGTAATGCAAACACGAGCAAAGTTTGGAATTTTTAAGCCAAAGTCCTTTTTATCTACACAAACATCATATATCGAGGCTTCCAAATATCTTGAATGGTGATTTGCCATGTTTGAAAATTTCAATGCTCTTCAAGAACATGGTACATGGTCTTTAGTACCTCATCTTCCATCAATGAATATTGGGTTGTAAATAGTTTTTACGAACCAAATATAATGTTGATGGTTCAACGGCTCGTTATAAAGCTCAATTAGTTGCCAAAGGTTACCATCAAGTTGAAGACTTTGACTTTCAAGAAATATTTACTCTTGCTAATCAGTATAATTGGTTCTCAACTCAATTGAATGTCAAAAATGATTAATCTATCTTTATAATATCGTTGATGAAGAGATTAACATTTCATGAGATGATCATTAGTAACTCGACGTCAGTCTTGAGTGAGTTATGAACTCCTATCTATGAAAGCAGTCATTTTATTTTTATGGATGAGAGTGGCCAGTTTTGTCGACTCAACAAGCTTACCATTTTGGGGATTGGTATGAGTAGGGAGCTGAAAACATAGCTACACAAGATGAAATTCACTACTTCCTATTTTTAGGGTAAGTAGATGAATTGCTCCCTTATGGGTTTTGAACAATGAAGCTTCAGTCTCTCATTGGCTCGAGAGGGATTTGGTTTATAGTTGAACTACAAATTTATTATTCATTAGAGGGATTAATGGTACTTAAGGAGTAAGTGATAATTATAGGGGTAAAATGATAATTTGACACTGTAGTGGTTATATCTGTGGACACAAATATATCTATCGTGCGAAGCAGTTGTGGGTCTTTAGTTTAGTGACTCACAATAATGAATGTTGATTAATTTAATTAAAGAGTTTAAATAATTAATCTCGTATCATTGAAGTTTCTAATCTGTAGATCCATTAGGTCCCCTTGCTAGCTCATTAATGATAAAACAAGAATCGTTTAGTTTTAAATTATTTGAATTGTTCAAATTAAAATAAGGGAATATAAATTAATTGTATGAGATGCAATTAATATAATATATATATGGATATATTATAATAATTTTTTAATATGATTCAAAATTAAACTTTATAATAGAAGAAAGATATATATTTGAATAAGATTCAAATATTAATTATATGAATGAGATTCATATAAAATTACAAATTAAAATTAATATAAATGGAATTTATATTTAAACTATAGGTTAGGAGAGAAATATGCATTTTAATATGTTTAAAATGCATAACTAAATATATGACATTTAAGTTAATTAATTAATAGTTAATTATTTAATTTTTTATTTACTTATGTTATATTAACTAATATATTATAAATTAAATAAAATTAACTCCCTATTTTAGGTGAGTTATTTGTACATTGGTGGAGAGTTATTGTAACTCCCATCCTCATTCTCATATCTCATTCGTCAAAGGGGTTGATGTGAGATTGGTTATTGAAATGTACTGCAAAGAAAAAAAATTCTCTCTCAATTCTCACAAGAAATTCTCTAAAAAAGTTTTACAAACTCTGTAAAATAATCTTGCCTCTCCAGAAGGTTGGATCACACCATCCGATTCTTGCTTAAGGATAGCAAGGTAACACTTGTGATAGTGTCCTATTGGATCTTGTTCGAGGAAGAAGTTTGTTGTACATGGGAGTTCGTACGAGACGAGATTACGTTAAAGACGGTCTTCAAAGGTAGGTTTCTTTCTCCATGTAAAAACATGCTTTATATGTTTATCTTGTACTGTTTGTATCTTCTTATTTTTCTTGAATTTCCAAAATTGAAATTGTTGGCACACTCATTTACATGCTTCTGCATTAAGATTCAATCACTTAAAATCTGAGGACAAAGAAATTGATTTTATAAGTTGAACTATTTCTGATCCTAATATAGGAATAGCGATTCCATCAGCTATGGTGACATTAGGTAAAAAAAGTGGATGAAGAAAGGTTATGGAATAGACTAGGGTTATCTGTCATATTATCTGTAGAGCTAGACTCAATGACCCATTTTAAAGTTGGAGGAAAGTAGACATTTAAGGGTGTTACCTGTTTCTATGATGGAAATAATGGAAGTAGAAAATGATGTCGTCAATGACTTTTAATACTATTGGAATTTAACAAAATCTTTTGCAGAAATCGTAATGGACTTCACAAGATTATTAGTAGTAGAAGCTGTTGGGGTTGATGCCCTAAAGTCTCGTATCCTGTAGTTTTTAAACAGTATATACGAACACTTATGTTGTTAATATATGATATTTACTTCACATCTTGTATTTTGCTCGGTTAATTGTTTTAATTTGCTTTACCACAAACCAATAAACATAAAATCCCTGGTTATCTGTATATGACTCAAGCATGTATGTGGTGACATAGAAGTGGATCATGTCTTGAGTGATAACCAAAATAGTCTGTAGTATATGGATATAGGAGGGAAACCTTATCCTGGTAACGCTACGGATGCGGCCGCTTTGTGGAATGGTCATAAGTGTTGTGACTTGTCACATATGGTCTGATCCTGATCATTCGTGTTGGAGACATGCGAGCGAGGGCGTCCTATACAAAGAGTTTGTATAAGACCTGACCACAAAGTGTTAACGTCTCATTATATAACATCGTTCATGACAGAAACTTTACTTCACTAGGATGACCATAAGTAACATGACCTCAATCTTGAGTGAGTTAGGAACTCCTACCATTGAGGGCGGTCCTTTGATTTGTATGAGTGCGAGTGGCCATGTCACCGATTCAAACCTACCATTTTGAGGATTCGTCTGATTTGGGAGCTGGGAACTCAGCTACACAAGATGGAATTCACTCTTTCCCTAAGACAGGGGTAAATAGATAGATGGCTC
>NC_052359.1:22162899-22164167 GCF_009727055.1 Benincasa hispida | reverse complement strand
GGCTCCCTTAAGGGCTGATTCCAGGGCTTGAACGATGTGGCCACACACCTTCTCTTCGCTTGAGAAGTGTTCACCACATAGTTGGACTATGAATGTGACTACTTGAACTTGTTCAGATTTTATAGACAAACGTTGTTTATGAGCAGAGTTTAAAAAGACGACTTAGACTAAAATCAGTAGCCAGATTGTCTAGGTTAATGAATCCCTAGGTAGAACATTCAGTTAGAGGTACTTGGGGCATGAGATGTTTCACTTAAACCTTTCACTTTTCTCTTAAATAGTCCACACTGTGAGATCTATCCTCGTCCTCGTGGCACCTTTGGCATGTCCCCCCAACGGATGGTGTTTGGGTAGGTCAATATTAAGGTGAATGGAGAGAATGTTCATAGTAAGTGGGTGCAGAAAGTGCGACAGCACATCCCTTGGTCTCCCTCGTTAGGTTGAATAAAGTTATTGTGCATCGCCTCGAGGCACCCTGGGAATGTCCCCCTAAAGGATGACAGTTTTGCGTGTTTCATTATTTGATCTCCTGTAAGAGGATAAAGTAACTTAGTCTCTTGTCCTAATCTGTTTTTTCCCTACGGTAAGCGCATTAGGGCAAGACTCTGGCACCGAAAGCGAGGGGTTACACTTGCACGAAATAGTTAAATGTTAACGATTCTGGACCAAAAAATGGTGGTTGTTAGGTTCAGTTCCAAGAGTTGGTTCTGCCTAATGGTTGAGAATGTCTCATCCCAACGAAGGGGCAACTGATCACCCCACCGGTGGCATTTGTCCTGACTCACTGGGGCATCATTGCAAAATAGAAGTCTATAACTTAGGGTACTTGAAATTATTTTGCAAAACTGATTGGTTTAAAAGTGGTTTAGCAAAATCTATAAAGTTTTGTTTGCAACTTTTTCAAATGGCAACAGCCACCTTATCGTTGTTAAGCGTCGAAAAACTAATTGACGATAATTTTTCAACATGGAAACACATGATCACGACGATCCTAATCATCGAGGATCTCATGTTCGCTTTCACAGAGGCTTGTCCTTTTATTCTAGCTCTAAATTCTGCTCGAAATGTTCGAGAGGCATACGAGCGATGACAAGGGCGAATGAGAAGGCCCGAGCCTACATGTTGGCAAGTCTTTCTGAATTCTTGGCTAAGAAACATGGTCTTAGCAAGTGAGATCATGGGGTCCCTGCGGGGGATGTTTGGACAACCGTCTGAACAGCTTATGCATGAGGCTCTTAAATACATATTCAACTCCAAAATGTAAGAAG
>NC_052359.1:22061789-22158889 GCF_009727055.1 Benincasa hispida | reverse complement strand
CTTCGATCGGATCGGGGTGGAGAGTTTTTGGACTCGGCATTCCAGGACTATTTGATAGAACATAGAATCGTTTCCCAACTCTCAGCGTCGGGTACACTTCAGCAGAATGGTGTAGCAGAGAGGAGAAATAGGACCTTGTTAGACATGGTTCGCTCGATGATGAGTTACGCTTCCTTACCAGACTCATTTTGGGGGTTCGCAGACTGCGGTGTACATACTCAATTGTGTTCCCTCCAAGAGTGTTGCAAGAACACCTCTGGAGTTATGGAATAGGCGTAAAGCTAGTTTACGTCACTTCCACATTTGGGGTTGTCCTGCACATGTGCTTGAGGCTAATCCTAAGAAGTTAGAACCACGGTCGAGATTTTGCCTTTTTGTAGGCTGCCCCAAAGGTACAAGAGGGGATTGTTTTTATGATCCAATGGAAAATAGGGTGTTTGTTTTAACAAAAGCTACTTTCTTGGAGGAGGATCATATAAGAGAGCACAGTCCACGAAGCAAAGTCGTGTTACGTGAACTTTCCAATGAAACTACTGAAACTTCAACAAGATTTGTTGAAGAGCTTGCTACATCAACAAGAGTTATTGATGTGAGTTCATCCAGTAGGTCGGTTCCACCTCAAGAGTTGAGGGAACCTCGACATAGTGGGTGGGTTGCAAACCTACCAATACGCTATTTGGATTTCACTGAAATTCTTGCTATGGTAGCAGATGGCGACGTTGAGGATCCGTTATCTTATAAGAAGGAAATTGAGGATGTAGACCGGGACGAATGGGTCAAGGCCATGGATCTCGAGATGGAGTCGATGTACTTCAACTCAGTATGGGATCTTGTAGATCAGCCTGATGGGGTTCACCCTATAGGTTGTAAATGGATCTACAAGTGCAAACGGGGTGCTGATGGGAATGTACAAACCTTCAAGGCTCGACTTATGGCAAAGGGTTATACCCAGGTAGAGGGAGTCGACTATGAGGTGACTTTCTCGCCTGTTGCCATGTTAAAGTCGATCCTCATCCTCTTGTCCATTGCAGCATATTATAATTATGAGATCTGGCAAATGGACGTCAAGACGGCCTTTCTGAATGGCAATCTTGAGGAGACCATTTATGTGGTGCAGCCNTGAGATCTGGCAAATGGACGTCAAGACGGCCTTTCTGAATGGCAATCTTGAGGAGACCATTTATGTGGTGCAGCCCGAGGGATTCATAGTCCAAGGTCAAGAGAAAAAGGTTTGCAAATCGAATCGGTCCATTTATGGACTGAAACAGGCGTCTTGGAACATACGGTTTGATATTGCAATCAAGTCGTATAGTTTTGACCAAAACGTTAATGAACCATGTATATACAAGAAGATCATCAACGTTTCAGTAGTCTTCTTAGTGTTGTATATAGACGATATCCTACTCATTGGGAATGATGTAGGTCTACTGACTGCAGTTAAGAACTGGCTAGCGACCCAATTCTAAATGAAATATTTGGGAGAGGCTCAGTTTGTTCTAGGTATACAAATATTTCAGGATCGTAAGAACAAAGTGCTAGCACTGTCTCAAGCATCGTACATTGACAAGATGTTACTCAAGTACTTGATGCAGGACTCCAAGAGGGGCCTACTGTTATTCAGGCATGGAGTCACTTTGTCTAAGGAAATGTGTCCTAAGACGCCTCAAGAGGTTGAGGAGATGAGACGGGTCCCATATGCATCTACCGTTGGTAGTTTGATGTACGTGATGTTCTGTACTCGTCCAGACATCTGCTACATTGTGGGCATAGTCAGTAGGTATCAGTCTAACCCAAGCCAAGGTCACTGGATCGCAGTGAAGAACATCCTCGAGTATCTTCGGAGAACAAGGGACTACATGCTCGTGTATAGTTCGAGGGATTTTATCCTTACAGGATACACAGATTCTAACTTTCAGACTGATAACGACTCTCGCAAGTCCACATCAGGGTCAATCTTTACTCTTAACGGAGGAGCTGTAGTATGACGAAGCACTAAGCAGGGGTGCATCGCCGACTCCACTATAGAGGCGGAGTACGTAACAACTTGCAAAGTTGCTAAGGAAGCTGTTTGACTCAGGAAGTTCTTGACAGACCTGGAATTTTTTCCAGATATGTCTAGGGCTCATTACCCTCTATTGTGATAATAGTGGGGCAGTGGTAAACTCCAAGGAGCCAAGGAGTCACCGGCGTGGCAAACACATAGAGTGGAAGTATCATCTGATCCGCGAGATAGTGTATCAAGGGGACGTGATCGTCACGTAGATCGCTACATAGCACAATGTTTGACCCGTTTACGAAGGCTCTCATGGCTACAGTATTTGAGGATCACCTACGAAGCATGGGTCTATAAGATCGCCCGTGGTTGGACTAGGGCAAGTGGAAGATTTTTTTGTACTGGGCTTTTATGCCCTAGTTTATTGTTTTGTATGTCTCGTTATATAACACCGTTCATGACAGAGACTTCACTTCACTAGGATGATCATAGGTAATATGACTTCAATTCTGAGTGAGTTGGGAACTCCTACCATTGAGGGCGGTCCTTTGATTTATATGGGTGCGAGTGGCCAGGTCGTCGATTCAAACCTACCATTGTGGGGATTCGTCTGATTTGGGAGCTGGGAACTCAACTACACAAGATGGAATTCACTACTTCCTCGAGGCAGGGGTAAGTAGATAGATGGCTCCCTAGGGCTGATTCCGGGGCTTGAACAATGTGACATCACATACCTTCTCTTGGCCCGAAAGGTGTTCACACATAGTTGGACTATGTTGTATTGTTCATTAGAGGAATCAGTGGTACTTAAGGAGTGAGATATAACTACAGGGGCAAAACGGTAAATTGACCTAGCTGTACTTACGAGCATCTGTGAAGGGTCATCGTACTCATGATTGGTTATATCCAATGGACACAGAAATATATCTGTGGTAAGAAGAGTTCAGTTATTGGTCTTTAGTGGAATCATTGACAGTTAACGGATGGTGGATCTCGGCTAGTTTAGTCAGCTATTCACGTACCGTTGGAGCTTCGAGTCACAGGTCCCTTAGGTCCCCTGAGTAGCTTGGATAAAGTCGAGAACCAATGTTTGGGTTAATTTGAAATGTTCAAATTGACAAGAGGAAGTTCAATTATATATGATATAATTGGACTGGTTAATTATATATGATATAATTGGCTAAATGTATGAGATACATTATTTTGGAGGAAATTAGATATAAATACAATTTATATTAAGTAGAGGAGAAAATACTATAGTAGATATGTGATATCAAACTATATGATATAAATATAATATGATGATATTTATTTATTAATTAATTGATTAATTATAGGATAATTAACCAATTTTTTCCACGTTCGGACGTAGGTAGTGGGCATCATCGATTATTGTAATCGATAGGTTTTTTCATTTTTTTAGGGTAAATTCAATATTGCTTCGACCGCCCAAAATAATTCGTGAAACAATCGACCGAGAGCCTATGCAATAGTTGCTTCTCCATCTAAACGATCGTCTACCTTACGATTCTCTAAACGATCATACGTTTTTCCTAAATGATCATTCAGCTTTTCATACACGATTGTGTAGCTCCTGTATGTGATAAGCATTTTTCCTATACGATAGCACTATATTATCTCCTACTTGCTTATTCTCTACACGAACGTTGTCCTCCGTCCTCTACCAAACTCACCAAAGAACACTCTTTGGTTTTCTCTTTGAGAATACCTGGGGTTCATTAGTGGTGGTGTCGTCCCCGCTACAGCGTTCGTGTTCGTGTTGATCGTGCTGTTGCAGTCGACGTTCCTGTCGGGTGTTGGTAGATCTGTTGGAAGGATCCGCTGCGTTGGGATTCTAAAGTTAGAAGACAGTCTTTAACTGGTATGCAATCCTTTCCCTATTATTTATTGTGTTCTGAGCATGCCGATAATTAGATATATGTGCATAATTGTATGTGTTGAATGTATATCATTCTTATTTCAGTCACTGTGAAATTGGAGCGATCTGAACACGCTCATGGAAATCTCGGTATGAGATCCTTCAAAAGCAACATACTGGTCGAAGCCAATAAAGTGTCGTAAAACCCTACGATCTGAACCAAATAAAATTATGGGTCTTACTCCACTAAATATTGCAAAAGGAAGTACGAAGTCGACCCATAGAGAGCCGGTAAGATTTCTAAACTCAAAGCTTACAGAAAGTAACCAGGGGGTTTGTTATTGGTGATGCTAAATAAACGTAAATTGTACGAAATAAAATGATGTAGAGTAAATTGAATGCATAGAGTGTGAGTTGAGTGAATTGTGTGAATTTTTCAATTAAACAAACACTTAGCTTGAGTAGATCAAGTTTTTTCCATGCCTTATAATTCTATCACAGACTTAATCATAAAATGAGCATGAAATTTCCCAATTGCAACTTAGCCAACTCACTTAGATTAGAAAAAGAATGCTTATTAATTGGAACCCCTATTTAACTTCACAACCTTACTTAATCTTTACTTCTAGGTGATTAACTACCAAACGATTACAAATTAGGGCTAATCAAAATCAATCAATCAAACCACCACGTCTAATTTTTCAGATATTCCCATGAAAGAAAGATTGAAGAATAGATGCAAGATGAAATCTCCATAATATCAACAAATCTTACCAAATTACAAACCAAAGTCTCAAGAACCCTAAAGGAAAGGAAATAAGCTAAAAAACCCAAGCTAAGTTCTTACTTCTTAGCCCTTCATCATTCTCTAAATCAAGTGTTGAAGCTTATTGTTGACAAAATTGGAATAAAACTAACTGTCATAGTGGAGAGGAGAAGAATATATACAGGTGAAGAAAATAGAAAAATAGTGTGATCTTCCTCAAATTGGGCAAAGAAAACATTTTATAACAGGCTCATAGCATAGTTATGCTCGACCGAGCGCAACTACATTGGTCTTTAGGTTACCGAAGCGTAGGACCTTAGCGTAGCAATGCTAAGGCCTATGCTCTTACGTGCGTGCACACCATGCATCTCCATCAGAGTTTAGAGCGTAACTACGCTCTATAGAGCATCGTTAAGTTGTAGCACTTGCCTCGAATGCCATGCTTCTTTCTTCGAGCATAACGCTACACTTCATCTAGTGTAGCTATGCTCCCCTAGTTCCCCTAAAAGTGAGGCTACTGCCTTTGAGTGTAACACTATACTCCCACCAAGGACAGTTATTAATTTCTCGACATTTTTTCTCCCTTAGTGCAATTTTGCTTCAAATTTAGCCCTTTTATCATCTTTTCGCACCGAACACCTCACTTTACCTCTTATACATCCGGGACCTATAAAACCATCAATTAAGCTCATTAAATAGACTAACGATCCCAAATTAAGAAGAGAAAGATAACACATTTTCGGTGCTATCACATGTGCAAATGACACCCTCTGACCCTTATTCAATAATGTCATGTAGTCACATTCCATATGGCTAAGTTTATGACAGTAATAATTGATAACATCTTCTGAATTTGATCATTGAGTACTGGGATAACCTTTGGAGTTATTTTAGCTAACCCCTTTATTACCTCTATAATCATCCGCTTATCCAATCAAAGCATTGCTAGAATCAGATGACATAGCTACTTGTGGATTCTCTGTACAAAGTATTCGAGTATAAGCCTCTTCCAATGATGAGATGTTTGAGCTTGGAAAAACTTAATCTTGGACCATCTCATATTTAGATGTAAGTCCAACTAAAAAACTCATGATGAACAGTTTTTCACGTTGAATTATCAAAACTTCGGGATCAATGCTAATTGGCATTAAAGCATTGAATTTTGCACTTATATTTTTCACCTCCACAAAATAACTTGTAAGGGATATCTCACCTTGGTCAAGTTGGTATAGAGTCTTACACACATCAAGGATTTCTCTCATTGGTCAAGTTTATCTGAGCACAATGCTTAAGAATACAAAACTATATAATCACGAAAAAGATTTGCCAAATCCGAATACCCGACCCCCAACTTTTTAAACACACATTGTCTTCAATGTGATAGAAGTGAAAGCGAGAGGGATTAGAAAAGTTCTCTGAATAACGGGATGAAAGAAGGATTTAGCTTCCTCGATTCAAGCTTTTCTCCACCAACAATTCTAACAAAACAAGAATGATGGGACACTACTCTTGAGCGAATTCTGTGATCTTTTGCAAAACAAAAACAATTTTCATTTTATTGTTCAGTTATGAAAACTGATTGGAACTTCCCACTAACACACGGTTACAGAGAAAACAAGGTCCAATTATCATATAATTGTCAAAATAAAATAATAAATATAATCATATTATATTCATTAACCTATAGTTTAATATCACATATCAACCTTAGCGTTTCTCCTCCACTAGATATAAATCATATTTATATCCAATTTTCTCCAATTAATGTATCTCATACATAAAGTCAATCATATCAAATATAATTAACCACTTCAATCATATCATATATAATCGAACTCCCTCTTGTCAATTTGAACATTTCAAACTGACCCAAAAATTTAATTTCAACTTGAATCCATTGAGCTACCAAGGGGACCTTATGGACCTATGGCTCGAAGTTCCAGTGGTACGTGAATAGCTGATAAACTCTTTAGCCACGAGATCCATCATCCGTTAACTACCAGGCATTCCATTAAAGACCGACAGCTGAACTCTCCTTACCACAGATATATTTCTATGTCAATCGGATATAACCCATCAATAGTACGATAAACCTTCACAGATGCTCGTAAGTACAGCTGGGTCAATTTACCGTTTTGCCCCTATAGTTACATCTAACTCTTTAAGTACCACTGATCCCTGTAATGAACAATACAACATAGTCCTACTATGTGTGGCCAACTCTCGGGCCATGAGAAGGTGTGTGGCGCCACATCGTTCAAGCCCCGAGATTAGCCCTTAAGGGAGCAATCTATCTTCTTACACCTACTTCGTGGAATGAGTGAATTCCATCTTGTGTAGCTGAGTTCCCAACTCCCAAATCAGACGAATTCCCAAAGTGGTAGGTTTGAGTCGGCGACCTAACCACTCGCATCCATGCAAATCAAAGGATCTCTCTCAAAGGCAGGAGTTCCTAACTCACTCAAGATTGAGGTCATGTTACCTATAATCATCCTAGTAAAGTGAAGTCTCTGTCATGAACGGCGTTATATAACGAGACGTTAACACTTTGTGGTCAGGTCTTATACAAACTCTTTGTATAGGACGCCCCCGCTCGCACGTCTCCACATGAATGATCAGGATCAGACCATTTGTAGCAAGTTATAACACTTGTAACTATTCCACAAAGTAGGCCACATCCGTAGTGTTACCAGGTTAAGGTTTCCCTCCTATATCCATATACTATAGACCATTTTGGTTATCACTTAAGACATGATCTACTTGTATGTCACCACATACATGCTTAAATTATATAATGACAACCAGAGATTTTAGTTTATTGGTTTGTGGTAAAGTAAATAAGACATCCAATGTTAAAGTCAAGTAGTGAAGAAAACATCATATATTATACATCACAAGCGTTCGTACAAAACTATGTTTACAAACTTCAGGACACGAGAGTTTGGGGCATCATCCCCAACACAAGCATCTAAGACAATAGTCAATGCATCTGTAGAAGGATCTCTACTTGAAAAGCTTGTAAACGAAGCTCAAGAGATCATGGACATGATTGCAAACAACAATCATAATTGGGGTGATGGAAAACACACTTCAATCACAAAAACTATTTTGAAATACAAGAAGTGGATACACTCGTATCCATGAGCCAACGGTTGACAGCCATAGAAAATATGGTTCAGAATTTTATGATAGGACCACAAAAAGTGGCAGTTGTCCAAGCTAAACCTCAAACCAATAAATTTTGTAATGCTAACCATTTATTTCATGAATGTATGTATAGCCCCCATTTGGTGTGCTATATAGGTTACTAAAAGGCACAAGAGCACTAAGACCCTTATTCCAACACCTACAACCCAGGATGGAGGTCACACCCAAATTTTGCATGGGAAAAATCTAATAGCGGTGCAAGTACATCTTAGTAGTAGACAAGGACAACTCCACCAAGATTCCCAAAAGTGTTGCGACAGTAGTCATGAGTGCAACCACCAGCATTCCCCCTTGAGAAGAGCCCTACAATGGTAGATTTACTAAAAGAATATATGATTCCCAAAAGTGTTGCGACAGTAGTCATGAGTGCAACCACCAGCATTCCCCCTTGAGAAGAGCCCCACAATGGTAGATTTACTAAAAGAATATATGACAAGAAATGATGTCGCTCTTTGTAATCTGGATATGCAAGTGGGACAGCTAACTAAAGAGATTTAGAGTAGACCTCTGGGGACACTACCCAGTATCACAAAGGCCCTAAAGTCAAATGGAAAAGAACACAATGATGCTGTCACCCTAAGAAGCGGGCTAGAATATGAAAATTCTGGAGAGCAAAAATAGAGTGGTAAGACAGGATCAACAAAGGTTAAGTCTAAGGAAGGGATGACATCAGTAGCTAAAGAATCGGAAGGAATAGCTAAAAAAGAAAAAAAAAAGGACTAAGGAAAGCCGCCAGTGGTTGGAAAAGAGAAGAATACAGTTTCAACATACAAACCAATGATACTTTTCCCTTAGAGATTGAAAAAGGAAACCCTTAACATACAGTTCAAGAAATTTTTGGACATCTTAAAGAAGCTTTATATCAACATCCCCCTAGTTGAGGCATTAAAGAAAATGCCCAACTATGTAAAATTCTTAAAAGATATTCTATCCAAAAAACGTAGGTTGCCAGAAAACGAAATAGTAGCATTAACTGAGTGTTGCAGCCTTGGTAAGCAGCAACATTCCACTAAAGCTAAAAGACCCATGAAGTTTCACTATTTGTGCTCTATTGGAGGACAGAGTTTGGGTAGGGCATTATGCGATTTAAGAGCATGCATTAATCTAATGTCTTACTCGGTATTTGCACAATTAGGGATTGGTGAGGTGAAGTCGACAGTTGTGACCTTCCAGCTGGTTGGTACATCCACCATTAAACCAGTAGAGAAGAATAAAGAGGTTTTGGTGAAGGTTGATAAGTTTGTGTTCCCTACAGACTTCATAATTTTGGATTGTGAAGAAGATAAAGAAATACCGATAAATTTGGGAAGATCAACTTTAGTGACCGGAAGGACCTTAATTGATGTGCAGAAGGAAGAGTTGACCATGCAAGTCAATGACCAACAAATCACATTCAATGTGTTGTATGCGTTAAATTCCCCGGAGATATTGATGAATGTTCGTTTGTTAGAGATATTGATACTTTATTTTTTGATGTGCAGAAGACGTTGAACCAAGAAGTTTAGGATATAGATCCTTAAGAAATTGAAGAAATGGAGCAGATTGTTGTGGTCACATTGACCTCAGCAGAGCACGAAACTTCTAAGTCATTAAAACCATCAATAATTGAATCGCAAGAGCTTGAGTTGAAACCACTACTAACACATTTGAAATATGCATATCTCGGTCAAAACAACATAGTACCGATGATCATTATGATAGAATTAAGTGAACAAAATGAGCAATCATTGTTGGATAGGATTGACCCATGAACTGTCAGCGATTGGGTAGATAACTCCAGCATCTAACCCAATCGTCGACAGTTCATGGTTCAGGAGTTCATGGGTCGCCAACAGTTCCCTTGTTCGGGAATTCTACTTGGGAATGCAGCCTGAAAGAAGCATTTCCATGGTGAGAGGGATGGAGGTGGACTTCCTCCTCTAGCTATTAATTCCATCTACCAGCTGCTTGACGAGCAGGAGGAGGAGAGTTTTATGAGAATGTATGCTCTGAGGAGTAGGCTAATGAAGCATTATGAACAGTTGGGGTTCCTAGGGCCGAATGGGTGCTCTCTTCCATAGGGTGCCATGCCTTAAGACCTGAGGATATCATGGATCGACTAGCCGTTTGGCTCTATTTCATTAAGCATTAAATTATGTCAACTACCTATGACACGACCATCTCCTTGGAGCAGATCATGCTTCTTTTTAGCATTCAAAAGATCCTCTCTATCAATTTGGGAGGAATTATCAATCAAGATATGATCAAGTGTGGCCTTAGGATGAGAGGGCATCTATTCTCTCCTTCTCTTGTTGGCAAGCTCTATGCCTTGGCTGAAGTAGGAGTTGATTTAGTCGAGGTACGCTATAAGGTGAAATGAGCCATTGATCTTGTCTTATTTAAGAGGTTACATGGGAATATGGCCATAAAATAAGGCAAAGCCATGAAGTCCTTATCTTTCTCTATGTCAACTTCATCAGGGAGTTCAAGGCACCCCACGTTGGATGATGCCGCTTTCTCTTCGCCTGAAAGAGATCATGGGACCCCTATGTTTGCTCATCAGCTAGATCCAATCCTCACTCCTGAAGCAGGAAGTCATGGCCCTGCCCCTCTCACTCTCTTGTCCTTCCAACTTCTGTTGTTGGTGATGCGACAGCAGGACCTTTTCGCTAGTCGACTAGAGCCAATGCCTCATCAGTTTATGCTACCATAGTGTTATGTTACTTGGTTGACCAATGAGAGGTTTATAACGCAAACCTGTGCTTATTGGGCTTATGCTAAAAGCGAGAGATGATGCACTTAGGAATTTTCTCAACTCTGCCCGCTCTGGCTTCTACCCTGCTGTTCTTACCTTCCCAGACCATATTCTCCAGCACCCTGTCAATGAGGAGTGAGATCCCGTCGTCAATGATGACGAACTAGAAGTTGATGATGATGCTCCAACACTGTAGAGGAGTATCATGTTCCTTCTTTCTTATTTTCCTCTGCAAAATTCAATTTATTTTTAGTTTACTTCTTTTGTGCAGTTAGGTTTGAATTCTCTTTTGTTCGATTAGTTTCTTTTTGTTCTACTAGATTGATTATTTTTAGCTGGATTTGATTAGAAATTATTTGAGCATGCTGTTTGGTTGTTGTGCAAGGTAGCTCTTAATGATGATCACTAGAGTATATCTCCTTTTGTGTAACTTGCATTCAACCCTAAAGGATACAAAACTAAGAATCTTGTCCACTCGTGCAAGACCTCTTTAGGCTAAACCCTTACTAGTCTGCTTGTTTAGCATATTAGGAGGACTTAACCCTACACATCGCAACCAAGCCCTACCAGTTACCCCTTATTTTACCCCTTTTGAAGTTTCTCTTTTTCAACCAATGAGGACATTGCTTATTTTAAGTTTTGGGGGGAATGGGGAGGGGAGCTCTTCGCATTCTATGTATCATTGTAAGCATCTGTTATGAGAATGTGTGTGTTTGTGGTTATATATATGTTGGGTCTATGAAAAATGATGAAAAAGAATAAAGCTAGGACAACACTCCTCCTTCCTAAAAAATCTAAAGTAGTCAGGGGCGAGCATGACACTCGTGCTTTCTTTTGTAGCAAAACAGTTTGTAGGATGTGAGTGGAGCCTGGAGTGTGAGCCTTACTCGTAGTTAGATGACTTGCATGACACCCGTGTGGGCATGTTGAAACGAATGTGAGGATGACATGATAGGTTTGTCCTAGACAAGAAAAGAAAAAAAGAGAATATAACATTAAAAGGCCTTGCAAAATAGGATTTTAGAGTGGGGAGGGTTTAAAAAATCATGAGGTATCATTGGGCAAATTTGAGTTGTGTTTTGGATCTCACTAGGTTTGATGATTAGGAGCTCAACTGATTAGGACATGTTTAGGTGGATAGTTATAGGATGTTGAGTCGTTGGTTGGGTCAAAATTCTTGTGAGGATTCTATGGGAGATTGAACTTATGCAGGGTATTTAGATTGGAGACCCCTTTTGAAAGCTGCTACATTTTGCATTTATCACTCCAAGCATGTGTGTTCTAAACTTTGGGGAGCTGCTTTTTATAGTATTTTCTTGGGGATAAGAAAATATTTAAGTTTGAGGGTGTGATACTATTTGGGTTGATGCTCTAAATCTCATAGGGTCCTATAGTTTGTAAACCTTGTACGAACAAACTTGTAAGTGATTTATAATATATAATATTTTATTCACTTTGTCTATGAAATATATAACATTTTAGTTGTATTAACCACAAACCAATAAACTAACATCCATGGTTATCATTATAACTTAAACATATATGTGGAGACATACAGGTGGATCATGTTTAAATGATAACCTAAATGATCTGTAGTATATGGATAAGGTTGGGTATCTTATCCTGATGACACTACGAGTATGGCCCGCTTTGTAGGGGTTATAAATGTTGTAAAGTTCTATAAATGGTCTGATCCTGATCACTCATGTATTAGACATGCGAGTGGAGATATTCTATACAGAGGAGTTTGTATAAGACCGGACCATAAAATACTTAGTCTCATTATATAACACTGTTCATAATAGAGACTTTCACTAGGATGACCATAGGTAACATGATCTTAATCCTAAGTGAATTATGAACTTCTGCCTATGAGGGCGGTCCTTTGATTTGTATGGTTGAAAGTAGCCAGATCGCCGACTCAACAAGCCTACCATTTTAGGATTCGTTTGATTGGGGAGCTAGGAACTTAGCTACACAAGATGGAATTCACTTCTTCCCTGAAGTAGGGATAAGTAGATAAATTGCTCCCTTAAGGGCTGATTTCGGGTCTTGAACAATGTGGTGTCACACCCTCTCTTGGCCAGAAAGGGGCTTAGTCATAGTGGGACTATGATTTATTGTTCATTAGAGGGATCGATTGTACTTAAAAAGTTAGATGTAACTACAGTGGCAAAACAGTAATTTGGCCTAACTATACTTATGAGCAATTTATGAAGGGTCATCGTACTATTGATTGGTTATATCCAATAGACACAGAAATATAAGTGCGAATAGTGCAGTTGTCGGTCTTTAGTAAAGTGCTCGACAGTTAACGAATGGTGGATAATCTAATTAAAGAGTTTAATTAATTATTCACGTACCGTTGGAGTTTCAAGCTACAGGTCCATAAGGTCCCCTTGGTAGCTCAAAAGGATTTAGTTCAGAATTAGTTTTTGGGTTAATTTGAAATGTTCAAATTAATAAGAAGGAATTTAATAACATATGATGTAATTAAATTGATTCAATTATATATGATATAATTGATATAATATATTTGATACATTAATATTTAATTGGAGGAATAAATATTTGAATTTGATTCAAATGTATTCTCTATGAGTGAGATTCATAGTTGTTAAATTTAATATAAATATAATTTATATTAAATGCCATAGAAATAGAGAAAAAAAATAGAATTTATATTGTATATGATGCAATATTAAAACTATAGGTTATAAATATAAGATGATAAGTTGGTTATCATATTTATTTATATTATTAATTATATTAGATAATTAATCCCTTTTTCTCTCTAACAACCTTAGTGGGAAGTTAAGTGGTTTTTGTAGCTATTGAGATAAATAAAATAAGATTTTATTTTTTTCCTTGTAGATCTACACGAAAAACAAAAGATCTATATGATAGATTGAGAGAGCATATACGATAGGCTCACTGACTCTAAACAATTGAAGAATTCTATATGCGATAGTGTTGTTCTTCCTCAATCGTCTTCCTCCTCTAGTCTCCCAAACTCCCTCCTAACCAAAATAGCCAGAGCCCACCACTCCTGGGTTCTTACCCTGAGAATACTAAGGAAACCAAGTAGTAGTGTCCTTCACTTTTAGTTCAAGTGTTCTAGTTGCTATTTATTCGAGGACAATTCGTTGTTGTTTGAGGAGTTCGAGTTAGTTCGAGGGATTTATGTGAAGAACAGTTCTTCATAGGTATAATCACTTGAAATCCTTTTCCAGTTTCAAAAGCATGCTATAATTTTATTAAGAATGCATAATTTGAATGTTTTACTGTAAATGTTTGTTTGCAATCGAAATGGGATTTTGACGATCCGCTTCTGCTCATAGGTTCTCTATAAAACGAGTTCCTTCAGATACATGCCATGAAATGCATGTTTTTAGGCTTTTATTTGTGTATTTCTACTTGGAAAAATGTGTTCTCACATGTGTTTTCCCTATAAAGGTAGTCTTAAATTTCTTAAATAGGTCAAAAAGGCCTTAATTTGCATTGAAAGGATATTCGTTGATCTTGGGCTGATTTTGTTGGTTTTGGCAGGTTTTTGGCCATTTTTAGAGGGATTTGCTTCAATGCACCAAGCGATGCGACTGCATTAGCTTGCCCTAATTTTCCAAATTTTGAACCAGTCAAGGGTTGTTGCGACTTTCTCGTTCTGAGTTGATTTTCAGTCCCAATTTCACCTGGTAAACCTTCTGAACACGAAATTCAGTCCTTCCCAACCATTTTTGGCCTATATAAGACCATGTAGACCTCCACTTTGAGATAGCTCGCCGTCCCCCGAAGTCACCCCATTTTCCTTCTCATTCTTGTCATTTTCCAGTAGTCGTTTGGATAGATTTCCAACCTCTCAAGTCAATAGCCTTACAAACAAAGGTTCCTCTAAGACATAGCAGCTTTAGGTCCTTCACCTCGTGATAATGGGTGGTGAAGCACGATTCCACCTTGAAAAAGGGAATCTTCCTAAGGAAAGACTAAAGGTTGAGGGTTTGCCCAAAGATCCCACCTCGAGATTTCACTTTCTTTCTAGCATTTCAATTTCATTCGTTCATTGTAGTTATTTAATTTTCTCACTCGAACGTTAACCTGTAGTTATGGTCTATGATTCAATAAAGATGTTTAACCTCTCATCTACCATGAGCTAAATTCTCCTAGAGGTTCAACAATATGGATGCCTTAGGGTTATTATGGCTTAAGCAATGCTACATCAACTTGAGTTGTTCTTTCCCTTTGTTGAAATTAATGTTAGAATTGGTAAATTGAATTGGCTACTTAAATTAAAAATCTAGTGCAACTTTAGTACTGAGAAGGCTAAAGTGTAAATGGATCTCACAATAGGATATGGGACTAAGAGCCTAGGAATTGGAGAGTCATGTCACCAAGGAATAAGGGACACCATAAGGTAAAGAAATTGGGCTTTAATTACTCTAGGATTCAGCTACCCATGGGAACATTTGGCAGTAGCTATTTAGAACTCCTAAAGGAAATGGACACCAAACCGAATAGGGGTTTTTGCCCATGCACACTTCAATGTCTTAGTACAATGCAGCCGCATCACTTGCAACATAGAACCCGTAAAGCTAAAACATTGTTTGCCTGTGTTTGATTACTATTATTTAGCCTCTTGAAAGATTCCTTCATTAATTCTAACCCAATCTATACTTGGTTACCCCGGTCACATTGATTCACAACCATCATTAATTTTAAAAGTAAACTATTCCTATGAGATTCAAAACTTGGAATATTCCGAGTTTATTACTTCATTGACAATGTATGCTTACACTTAGACCATAGTCATTTCCATCACTCATATATATTTGGTCGATCAAAAACCAAACCATTCACCTTGACTAAGACATCTTTTATCATTCCTAGAGGTCTAACTAAAGAGCAATCTACCAACTGAACTAAAATGTCAGTGGGATATAAGACATGTGATCGAAGCTCAGGGTACACAAATGTAGGTATGATATTAATAGTTGATCCTAAGTCTAATATCGCATGCTCAATTTTCATCTTACCTATTAGACAAGGTAAGGAAAATGTATCTGGATTGTCATATTTAGCTGGTAAGTTACCTCGGCGGACGACTGGGCTTTCTTCACTCTTGGGCTTGTCTTCAACCTTAACCTATGACATCTTGCCTTTTATAGTAAGGTTTTAGTTGCTCTTCAAAGACTCGACCACCTGCACCTCGTCCTTTGGTACAACTCCCTTAGCTAACCTGCTGGGGAAGGGGTCAACATGAATATAAGAATTAAGACTCGAAAAAGGATCAAAATGTACCTCCTATTTACTGACTGGTCTGACAGCTATCTTGTCACTTTCTTCCTCTTTCTCATGCTTTTTTGGCTCATTCACTAGTTCGGAGGTAAGAGTATAGGAGACTTCATTGTAGCTCACCGTCATAATTGTGCTAACATTATGCACACTGGGCTCGGGTTGGGAAAAAAGCTTCCCTAATTACCTCTCCAACATGCTCACTGAAGAAGCAAGTTGAGAAACCTGAGTCCTCAAGGTATCAAGATCATTTTTGGTTTCTTATTGAAATTTTAAAGAGTTATCAGTTAAACTCTTAACAATATCTTCAAAGGACATACCTGAACTTGACAAAGCCCCTCTATTCGATTGAGCTTGCTTGTTTTGTCCGCCCCACTTGCTGTTTGGGTGATTGCGCCACCCTGGATTGTATGTTTGACTGTTATGAAGCACTGACACATATACATTTATACGATAGGGATACGATCGGATACGGCAATTCGTCAATTTCTAAAAGACTAAGATACGGATACGTCTAATGATACGTCATTTTTTAATATATATTTCTAAAAAATAAGGACACTGATACGTTGAAGATATATTTTATTTTTCTTAAAAAATATAGGATATAGATAAATTTAGCATACAAGTTAATAACAATAACACAAGATAGAATACAAACGTTGAAATACAATACAAAAAAAACAACATTTAAGATGTTAAGTACAAGAGCTAATAAAATGCAATAGAAAAGTGACTCATATTACAAAGAAGAAGAAGAAGATTAGAGGGAGAAGTATGAAGATTAATGAAGAACTTCTTCATTGAATTGTTGAAGATATCCGAATGGTTTATATTTTGTGGCCTTTGTGAGGACTCAAATGTGAAGATGAAGATTAGATAATTCTAGGATTTGGTCTTTTATTTATTTTTTTTCTTTTAGTTTTGACTCGAGTAGTGAACTTTTAAATAGGTTGCCTAGTTTTAGATTGGGAAAGATTAGATGATTTGCTTGTCTTTTTTCTTTAAAAAAAGGTATGCATAGAAATAGATACGTCAAATCGTGTGTCAGATACGTATTTAAAAAGTATATGGAAGTATCGGTATCCGATACGTGTCTGATACGGATTCTTTGCCTCACATGAAGTATCTGTGCTTCATAGTTTGACTGTAAGAGTCTCTCTGGCTATTTTGTAATCCTCCAACAGCATTCAACTCGTGCATTGTCCCTTGCTGGATGTGTAGGCACACATTAGATGTATGGCTAGTGATGGAGCATACTTGGTATACCGGAATGAGTTTGTTCTTATCCAAGACCATTTGATTCACAACATCAACCATATTAGAAATTTGGCTCTTAAGTTCACTAACCTCTAATGCAGATTTCACGCTCACAGAAGCACGGGTTCCAAATTTTTTAGAGTTGGCGGTCATGATGGCAATGGGCTTGTTCGCCTCAGTTGGAGTTTTTTTCACAATGTTATTCTTGTCAGTCTGTATCGGGCCTTCGATAAAAGTATTGGATCAATAGTTGATCTGATATCTGATGATGTGGAAATTTCACATAGATCCACGTAAACCTCTCCCAATACTCATGAAGCGTCTTTCTACCAAACTGTAAGATGCTGTAAATTTCTTTCCATATGCTTGTAGCTCGTGATGCAGAAAAGAAATTTTCCAGGAACTGTTGCTGCATTTCTTCTGATGACATGATACATCCTAACGACAAGATGTAGAACCAATCCTTTGCATCGCCTTTCAACGAAAAGAGGAATGTCCTCATGTTGATTTGCTCTTGAGTCACTCCATTTGGCCTCATCCCACTATACAGACGAAGCTCCTTGAGGTGTTTATGTGGGTCTTCACCTGCGAGGCCAGAGAAGGAAGGGAGTAAGTGAATTAACCTAGAGTTTAGTTTGAACGCACCTGTCGTCTCGGGGTACACAATGCATAGAGGTTGTTAGGTGAAATCTGGTGTTGAAGGCTCACTTAATATTTTCTCTCACTCGACCATTGGTGAAATTTTCTCTTCAGACTTTTCTTCTTGAGATTCTTTTTCTGATGTATCTTCTACACAAATGTTATATTTTTGCACAGCTTGCTCTCTTTTTGCTCTTCTAATTCTTCTTTCTTCCCAATATATTTCTAGAAAATATAATAATCAGTGTTGGTCATGCATTAAAAGAGAAAAGCAATTAGCAAGCAAGAAACTATAAGTTCCTTAATAGATAAATCTTTTGGCTCTCCAGCAATAACGTCAATTTGGTCAAAGTCGACAAGGCATAGTAAAATCCAACGTTATGAACCAAATAAAATTTTATGCCTTACTCTACTAAATATAGTAAAGGGAAGTACGGAGCTGATCCACAGAGAGCCGCTCAGATTTCTAAACCTCGGAGCTTATAAGAAGTAATCGGGAGGGGGGGTTGTGATTGGTGATGCTAAATGAACGTAAATTGCACAAAATAAAATGATGCCGAGTAAATTGAATGCATAGAGTGTGAGTTAAGCGAATTATGTGAATTTATGAATTAAACAAACACTTAGCTTGGGTTGGTCAAGTTTTTTCCATTCCTTATAATTCTATCACAAACTTAATCATAAATGAGCACGAAATTTCCCAATTAAAACTTAGCCAACTCACTTGGAATCCTAAATGGTAGTCTGTAAGATCAAGTTAATTTAGAGTTCAAGCGAGAATCCTTTCCTAAATAGTAAAATAACAAGCATTAAGCTTAAGGGCACGCTAAGCCAAATAATCAATTTCCACCATCTAATCGATTACTCGAGGTGAGATTCATCTAGATTAGAAAAAGAATGCTTATTAATTGGAACCCCTAATTAACTTCATAATCTTACTTAATTTTTACTTCTAGGTGATTAACTACCTAACGATTACAAATTAGGGCTAATCGAAAGCAATCAATCAAACTAACTCGTCTAATTTTTCAGATATTCCCATGAAAGAAAGATTGAAGAATAGATGCAAGATGAAATCTCCATTATATCAACAAATCTCAGCAAATTAAAAACCAAAGTCTCAAAAACCTTAAAGGAAGGGAAATAAACTAAAAGACCCAAGCTTAGTTCTTACCTCTTAGCCCTTAATCATCCTTTAAATCAAGTCATTGAAGTTTAATGTTGACAAAATTGGAATAAAACTAACGTTTACAATGGAGAGGTGAAGAATATATACAGGGGAAGAAAATAGAAAAATGGTGTGATCCTCCTCAAATCGGGCATAGAAAACGTTTTACAATAGGCTTGCAGAGTAGCTATGCCCGACCGAGCATAACTATGCTAGTCTTCAAGTTGCCACAATGTAGGCCCTCAGCGTAGCAATGTTGAGGCCTTACGCTCTCTCTCGCGTGCGCATCGTACATCTTCAATCAAAGTTCGAAGTGTAACTATGCTCTATAGAGCGTCGTTATGCTGCAACACTTGCCTCGAATGCTATGCTTTTGTCCTCGAGCGTAACGCCACGCTTCACCTAGCATAGCTAGGCTCACTTGCTTCTCCCAAAGGTTAGGCTAGTGCCTTTGAGTGTAACGCTACGCTCACGCCAGGGGTAGTTTCATAATTTCTCGGCCTTCTTTCTCCCTTAGTGCAGCTCCAAACTTGGTCGTTTTATCATCTTTTTGCACCGAACGCCTCGCTCTACCTTTTATACACCCAAGACCTATAAAATCATCAATTAAGCTCATTAGATATACTAATGACCCCGAATTAAGAAGATAAAGATAGCATATTTTCGGTGCTATCACATGTGCAAATGACACCCTCTAACCCTTATTCAATAATTTCATGTAGTCATATTTCATATGGCCAAGTTTATGACAATAATAATAGATAACATCTTTTGAATTTGATCATTGAGTACTGTGATAACCTTTGGAATTATTTTAGCTAACCCCTTTATAACCTCTATAGTCATTTGTATGTCCAATCAAAGCATTATTAGAATTAGATGACATAGCAGGTTGTGGCTTCTCTATACAAAGTATTCGAGTATAAGCCTCTTCTAATAATGAAATGTTTGAGCTTGAAAAAACTTAATCTTTGACCATCTCATGTTTAGATGTAAGTCCAACTAAAAAACTCATGATGAACAATTTTTCACGTTGAGTTATTGAAACTTTGGGATAAGTGCTAATTGGTATTAAGGCATTGAATTCTGCACATGTATTTTTTACCTTCATAAAATAATTTGTAAGAGTTTTCTCTACTTGGTCAAGTTGATATAGAGTCTTACGCTCGTCAAATACTCTATTAATGTTCTCTTTTCTAGAATAAAGAAAATCCAAGCATTCCAATAGATCTTTAACAAATTCATAGTGATTAACTAACCCAACAATTTCATGCTCAATAAAATTCTTGATTTGTAGAAACATTCTTGAATCATCCCTCTACCAAATCTATTTAGTAGCATCAGTTGGTGGCTCTTCAGTTATATGATCATCCATCTCGATTCTCCTAATAAAATGACGAACATTCGATCTATATGAATAATAATTAGATCTATTCAACTTGTGTTCGATTACTTTTGACACTATCAGAATCATCTTGGACATGACTAATACTTTTTTGTCAGCCATAACCTCACAAACAAACTGAAATATAGATTAAAATTTAAAATAAATTTGTATTAATGCAAACTGCCCTAATGTACCGAAAAGACTTTTCTTTCAATCAACCACAAATCAGTGAATATGTAGCCCAAATGACCAAACCACTTAAGGGAGGACACAATTTCAAACACAACCATAAAAGGTGAACATAAAACAACGATTCACCTGCCTACACATGCCAGTGTGTGGATCAGATTGCAAAAAGAATCGATGGTGCGTGAGCTTCATGCATTGGTCAAATTGACACCATATTTTAGGGTTTTATAGATGGGCCGCGGGACTCCCTTTTGGACTAGGCAATGTAAAAATATAGTGGTGAATAGTGACCTAACTTGTACTAGCAATAGCTACGACAAACAAAAGTGTAGTCCGAAGGACTTCACAAAACCCCATATGAAACACAAGCAGGTTCTAAACACCAAACTCTTAAGGTTCACAAAAACCCTAATTGACCTACGACTTTGATATCATGTAAAACTCTTAGGTTTGAAAGAATCTGAATATCTCATTCCATTCATTAAAGAGATATATATAGAAGTGTACATGACTAACCTTAATTAGGAGAATGTAAAAAGACAATAAAGTACGATAAACTAAGTATATTTACATTAGCAACATAACCATAATAATAGCACAATAACATAATACTTCTACATAAAAAAGTATCTATTAAGTTAAATTTGAGATTTCACTTTTCTAAAGATACATAAAATAAGAAAATTGAAGTCCATTGCAGTTGACAATAGTCATGACGAATTAAACGTATAAGATTAAAAGTCTATTTGGAGTAACTTTCTTCTTGCTTAAAAAAGTGCTTTTAAATGTAAAATAATAGTGTTTTTAAACACATTGAAAGTCATTACAAATATAGACTCTAATTATCAGTTATTTATTACTCTATCCTTCTCTTATGTTTAAATCGAAAATGAACAATTAAATTTTGATTATTTGTAAATCATTCAAGAAGTTCACATGCCAACCGTTTATAGATGTTCAAGTATATATATATATATATGTGTGTGTGTGTGTGAACTATTGAACATATTTCTTTCATTAATATAATTCTCAAAAAAAAAAAAAAGAAAAAGAAAATCATTCATGTATGATGAAGTGGTCTACCTAAATAGAGAATTCTTGTCTCCATGATCGCTTCAAAGTTATAATATTCGAAAATAGTGACGGCAGAGAGAGAGGTCATTTAACAAAGCAATTAAAAAAAAAAAAAAAAAAAAAAAAAAAAAAAAACTATATAGTTCTTTTAGAAAGCTTTGAGAAGAAGGGACGATTTTAAATTTGGAATGTTACAACTACTTTAATAATAGGCTAAATTATAGAAAACATCCGAAGGTTATATTTTGTGTAAAAAATACTCCTAAACTTTAAACAGTTTCAATATATCTTTAATTTTTTTTTATAAAAAAGGTTAAAAAATACTCTTACCTTTAATTTTATTTTTTTATGAAAACCGTAAATTTTTTATTTCAAAAACATTATTGAACTTTTAAAGTTTCAATAATACTTCTAAATCTACTTTTCCTCAATTTATTTAGGTCATAGATTGATGCGAGACGAGAGGAAATGGAAGAGATAGGTGATGAGGATAAATGATAGACATTTTAAACTTTTTCCGAAAGGTAAAGGTACTAATGCAACTTTTGATAGTTCAAAGGTAATTCTAAATTTAAAGGTAATTCTAGATCGAGGTATTAAAGATTTTTGTTCATATATACTAGTAGTAAGGGTTTTTTCTTTTTTTAAAAAAAAAATTTTAAGGTATTTTTAAAATTTTTGAAAGTTTAGAGGTATTTTTTTAACCAAAATACTAACAGTTTCTATCTGAAACTAACGGTAAGAATATTTTTAAACTCTTTTTGAAAGAATAAGAGTATTTTTTAAATTTTTTAAAGTTCATGAGCATTTTTTTTACTCAAATTATAAAGTTTAAGAGCATTTTTTATAATTAGTCATAGTAGATGTTTGTTTATTAGGGAGGATTAAATATATTACATCATATAATGGTTAACAGATCAATTGAACTTTAATATCTACATATATTTGTAAATATCAATTTATACCCCTGAACTTTGGGGTTGTATGAATTTATACCCTAAATTTTTTGGATAGTATCAATTTAAACCCCAAACTAATAATTGTATAATTTAAGCCCTGAACTTTCATAAGTGCATCAAAATAAAATATAATGGATGATTTAAATTTTGTGAAACTTCAAGGTTTAAATTGATACACTTATGAAAGTTCAAAATTTAAATTGATACAACTATTTGTTTAGGGTATAAATTGATACACCTCCCAGAATTTAATAGTGTAAATTAATATTTATTCAATATTTTAAGTTCAACAATATGCTGGCCTCTTAATCGATATTACATATTAGGAAAAACATGTCGGTTTTGGCAAACATGTCTTAATATTATTATTCAAATTTTAAACGGGAAACATGCCTTAATTAATTCCACATAACTTTAAAAGAAATAATAATAAAAGAAAGAGTAGAAATTATGGGGTTTGGTAGAATAAGTGCTCCCTAGGCTCCACATGATTAGGGTAAAAATATATATCAATATGAAGTATATAAGAGACGGTTTCATTCTTTTCATTTTTATTTAAATTAAAGGTTATGTTTTGTATTTCCTTTTATATCCAATTTGATTTTGGGCTTATATTTTAATATAGCAATCTTATTTTATGGACAATCTAAACGTGGTAGTAGATCAAACCACTTATTAATTTTCTTTTAAATTATATGATTTGGTTTTATTTCCTATGTATATTAAACTAAAAAAATAAAAGTAAAAGTAAATGATCGAAGGAGATTTGATCCAAGATTGATGAACAATTGAAAGAGGTATCATGTTGAGAATTTCACATTGGAAAGATGATTGTGTCTTATTCAGTCGTAGGAATAAGCATGATGGGCCAAAAAATCGAGCTGATCGACTAACTCGAAGTTGGCCGGTGAAAGAAGGAGAGGGGTTGGTTGATGTCGATTTGGAAAATTTTCAAATCGAAAAAGTAAACAAAATAAATTCAAAACGACCAAATCGACCGACCGACTTTTACTCCTTGTCGATCGAGGTCAGTTTGAACATAGTTAGTTCGGTGGCTACTTGGTCGAAAAACCGACTCCGACTGACCGATACTCACCCCTGCTCGATCATTCCTTAACTTTAAAATATCTAGTGTGTCCCTCAACTTTCAATTTTGCTTTCAATAGGTTCTTGACAAATTAAAAAATTTTAAAAATTAATTGTTTGCTAAAGAGACCCTAAGATCTTTAATTTGTCTAAAAAAATTTTTTTTTTTTTTTAAATGTTGATTATGAGTCTATGACTTAACTAGACACAAAACTCAAACAGAAAGTATGGACTAAAAAATTGAAAGTTTAAGGATCTATTAAACAATTAAGTTTAAAGACTTATTGGACACAAAAATTAATAGTTTAGGTCTTGTTGGATAACGATTTCGTTCTTAGTTCTCTATCTTTGATGTTTATGCTTGTTATCTTCCAATTTTCTTTGCCATGATATTGATATCTTTTAAAGAAATATAAACATTCTCTTAGTCAAATTTAAAAATCAAATACAAAATTTTTAAAACTATTTTTTCTTTTCAAAAACTTAACTTTGTGTTTTAAAATATGAGTCGACGTGAATAACAATAAAAGAAAAAAAAAAAACTTATATGTTGGAGAAGTATTAATTATAAGCTAGATTAAAAAAAATAAAATAAAATAAAATCGTTAGCGAACAATATCTTATAGATTTATTACACCTTTTCAAGTTCATGACTAAATGAAAACAAAGATATAAATTTAGACACTACACTAGTAAAGATATATAACTTTTATTTTTAGATTAATATGTAGAAATGAATAATTCAAATATTAATAGAAACTTAAAATGAATTAAATTTTGATATAATTGAACTTTTAAATGTGTGTATTTATCTCAAGTGAATGACATAAGAGAGTAAGTTGGTGGATTTAGGTTGATATTGGCCTAAATCAATGTTAAAATCATTTTTCTAATTTTAATTAGCCCATTAACTAACCTAGCTACTTGATTTTTTTTTTTTTTAGCAAAATTGGTAAATTAGATCAATAGAAGTTATTGAAAATGACAAAATAATTACATCTTGAAAAAACAATTGAAGTAACAATGAATAAATTATAATTTAAACCAACTAAACCCTAAAAACAAATGTCATACTTTTCCATCCTCCAAACATTTCTCTTCTAAATGCAATTAATTTGAAAATGGAAAAATTATAAAGAAAAGTTTCCACTTATAAACATGAGAATTATAAAAGAAACAATTAACTTAAAAAGGATTTTTTTTTCTCTCTCTCTCATTGGAGAGAGAAAAGGCTAAGTCACTAACTTAGGTTTTAGTAGACCCTGATGTTGACACGTGGCAATAAAGTATTGGGTTGTCGGCAGACAGAGTCAACAATTGGTACATTTTGGGTTTGAAATTTTGTAAAGTACAAAGTAAATAATAATAATAATAATAAATATATAAAAATATACTGATGTAATGTGGGAGACAAAGTGGAGACATAACATTTTAGTCCTAATTGGATCTTTTTTTTTCTCTCTCTCTCTCTCTTTCTATAAACCTTACAATACAACATACATGTGATTTTCTCTTTCAAACATAATTTCTAGGAATCTCTCTCTCTCTTTTTTCCATACATAATATGGATCAATCGGTACAATAAAATATTCCAACTAGATTAACACATTCCTAACATCCTTATCATATTTCGTTTCCCTTCACCGGCAATCAACAATAATAGGGAAAACATTTACAAAAAGACTAAAGACTTGTTTAGATTAATGTTGAGGCTAAAAACTTGTTTGTTTCTTTCATTCTAGATGGTCCAATACTCACTGATTCAATCCTTCTTAGTCAGTCTATTTAATCTACAATCTCTAATATTCGTTGTTGTCAACATTAATACCAGCAATAATTGACTTGTTTAGAGTAATGTTGAGGCTTGCAGCTTTAAAAACTTTGATCGTAAGAAAAGTGTTATTGTATTCCACAAATAAGAGAATAACATTTATGAAGAGGAGGTGCGAAAGGTGACAACTATACGTTAAGCACACTCCTTTTATGAGGGTTTTTTTCTCAAGTTCTTCCATGAGTCTACTTTAAGTAATCATCACAAGGACAAATATAAAGGGTGATAGAGGGTCGCTGAGAATTGAAGAATATATGTGTTTAGTCTCTGAGTTTTCAAAACATACTTTTTTAACTCCTTAGTTAGTTTTTTTTTTTTCTAGAATAAGTGCTTTTTGTACCTAAGTATTCAAAATGTACATTTCTAGATCTCGAATTTTTAAGAATAGGTTTAAAAAGTCTCTTAAGTTTTTTTTACTATTTTATATAATTATATGACATTTTGAGTTACAAAAATATAAGTATACAAAATAGTTCTAGAGAGAAGAGGTACTTTTTATAACTATTTTTCTAATTTATAATAATAATAAATTATTGAAGGGACCTTTTAAACTTATTTTAAAGAATTTAGGGACTAAAAAAGTATGAAAGAACCAAATGCACCTATACTCTAAAAAAACTTGGAGACTAAAAAGCTATGTTTCAAAAACTCAAGGACCAAACATACATATTCTTCAAAACTCTAGATATTCCAAGCTAACCTGCAAAAGAGATCCTTACACCGGTATGGTGTCAAGCCTATATCACTCTAATTTTAAGTTAGTACAAAGGGTTGCTAATTCAGTTAAGCACAAAAGAAGTAAGGTTGGATCTCTTCTTTAGATATTACTTATCCTCCTCTTTGGAGTGGTCGAATGAGACTATTTATAAGTCTATCCTTGAACACCATACCTCTAGTTACATGTAATGATGGCAATGCTAAGGGATATTTTTGGCTCTCAAGATTGCAAGGTGTCAGTCCAGATCCGACTTGGTTATTTTTCGATTGATATATATTCACCAGCTTGGTTGATCGGTCCAAAACTTGAGGTATTGATATTTTTCTTTTGGGATGTGTGTTCTCCCATGCTTCCTTTTGATATTTTATGGGCTTAAATTTGTATGTGGCTTTGAGTCTTGTCTTGGATAAATCTCAACATCGTCGTCGTTATTATTATTATTATGGGTTACATATATGTGTGAGATAAGTGAATAGAGATGAATTCAATACGAGACTTTGAATTCCAAATTTTGTTGAATATCATGATATAAGGTTTAGAGATCACTTTATCATTTTTTTCCTCTCTCTTATTATCATTCTTAATATTTTGAAAATTTTCATCAATAAAAATAGAGCATTTGATAATCTTAATATTAAAATAGGGGAATTGCAATTGGTAGTATTTTTAGGGATAATAACCAAGTGTATAACACCATTTTAAAAAAATTGCAAATATAGTAAAATCTATCAGCGATAGACTTCTATCAACCCAGCGATATGGTCTATCACTAATAGTCTCCTACCAACCATATGGTCTATTACTGATAGACTATCTAAATTTTGTCATATTTATAATTTTTTTTACACTATGTTATATCTACTAATACTTTGAGTCTAATTGTTATATTTGCAACTATCTCTATAAAATATAAACGTGAGAATTTCAAAAAGGATTTTTTTGGCTAAATTACAAACAAACAAAAAAAACTCCTCAATGCTTTGCTATTTGTTTGTAAAATACTCATATATTCTTACTAGAGTTGTAATGTTATGACTAACCTTTCATAAATGTTTCTATAACTAATCTTAAAGCAAAATAATTCATTAAAATGTTGAATGAAAATTGAAATTTAAAATAGGATTGTGGTGGCGACTTGGAACAAAATTGAGAAGCAAACACCATCACGTCATCTTAGCTAGATCATGCCACACACATTTCAAGTTGTAATTTTCATCTAACATTTTATCAGACTTCTCCTCCAGAGGTTCATTTATGAGAGATCAAAGATATATTATTACAATTTTGATAAGAATATAGGTATTTTTAAAACATACGACAAAGCTAAGGGGTACTTTTCGTAATATGTAGCCTAAACTTTAACCCCAATATAAATAATATCAAATATGACATAAAAATTCAGCTTTCAAGTATTACTTCAAATGGGTTCAAAGCACAACCCTTCAAGTACATTAGATTACATAGAAAAATGGCCTAATATTCATGAAAGGAATCCAATTGCTTTAGAATATGATGAGACTTTTAATTGAATTATTGAAAACTTAAGGGTTTAAAGTACAAATCTTTTCTCTCTCTTTCTCTTTTATTGGATTTAAGATATATACATTATATTAAAGGAATTTGGCCTAAAAAAAGAAAAGAAAAGAAAAACTCCTTTCTCTCTCTTTTCTATCTCTTATATGTTCCCTCTTTCTCCCTTACTTTTGAAAACTTGTGGCTTTCCAACACATACAAAAATGAAAAATTTAAGGTCAACCCATTGAAGAAAATAAAGACTTCCCATCTACATAAATTGAACTTGGACACATTGATGATAATCCATAACATTAAAATAAATAAATAAATAAATAAAAAGGCACCATGTTTTTCTTTATTTCTTTCTATCTTTCTTTTTATTATTATTTATTTGGATTCAAAGAATTATAAAGCCAACCCATTTTGAAATCCATAAGTTCTAAACTTACTACTGTTTGATCAAAATTAGGTCAAAAAGGACAGGGAATGGGTTGGTATGGTTGAGGTATCCTAAGCCTACATATATATATATATTTTCTTCTTCATTTTTTCTACCTGTTTTGTTATCCACTTCTTTTTCCTTGGCTTGCTTTTAATTTCACTTCTCCACTTTGCCTTCTCTCTCCACTCTCTTTTTCCAAGCATTTGTTGAAAAACTTAGGTCCAATTCCAACACTATCCCCACACTAGTTAATTGCCTCATCTTTATCTCATTCTTATACATGTGTGTGTTTTTAGTTGGATTTAATTAACTTATTTCGCTCGATTCGGTAACTATTTCATTTTTGTTTTTTATTTTTAAAAATTAAGTCTATTTTCTTCTATTTTTTTACAATAATAAGTACAATGATTGAATTCTTAGCCAAATTCCAAAAATAAAAATAAGTTTTTAAGAGCTAATTTTTTTAATTTTCAAAATTTAGCTTAGTTTTTTAAACCATTGGTAAAATGTAGATAACAAAGAAAGAAATTTGAAGGTAGAAATAGTGTCGATAGATTTAATTTTCGAAAACCAAAAACAAAAAAATGAAATTATTACCAAACAGAGCCTCAAATTAAACCTAAGGACAGGGAGGATTATGTTTTAATTACCCCTGGGATTTAGCCATTAGATTAAGGTATAAATTTAATGCTTTTAATGTTTATTAGTAGTCTACATTGTGTATATATATATGCATGCGCACAAACAAAATCATAATTAAATACATTTTTATGAGTCTAACATGTAGACTACTAATTTAAAATGAAACAAATTTGATAACGCAAAACTTTCTTAATTGTCTTAAACTATATTAAATATGAATTTTGATTGAAAAATATATATATTTTTATTTAGAATAAATGTGATCGTACTCACATGAAATGGTCCTAACTTCAATTTTTTTTTTTTTTTTTTTTTTTTGAGGTATGATAAATTCAACACACTCAACACAACTAGAATAAATAGCCCACCCATGTTAGTCTTGTCCATGCCACCAAAAGAAATGCTTGTAACTATCAACAAATATTTTGGAAGCCAAAAACTGGAAATTAATTAATTGACAATATTCTTTGAAAAATTATTTTAAATGGTAAAATTGTTAAAAATACTTACAAAATATAGCAAAATTTTAAAACTATCAAGGATAGACTTTGATGTCTATCAGATAGTTCTAACGATGAAATTAAAATTTTAAAGTCAAAATTAAAATTTAACAATTACTAGCTAGCATATATAATTGACATCATTATATTGAGTAATTGTTGGCTTTAATTTATTGTACTACACACATGTAACCCATTTACCTAGAGCTTGTAATGCATTAGTGCTTTGTCAACTTACTTTGTATTATTATTATTATTATTATTATTTGCATTGTGGAAAATGGAGAAAGAGGAGGAAAAAAAGGAAACATTATTACAATTTGACTGAGTTTTACATTGCTGATGAAGAAAAAAGTCAAAGGCTTTGACATTGAGATGATCTAAATGTACAAAATTTTGCCAAAATTAAGCTTTATATATATATATAGTGAAAATGGGAGACGGAATTGAAGTGGAAGATCTAAAAGCTTATTATATATTTTATAATATTAGAGAAGACAATGACATTTTATTTTATTTTTATTTTTTTGCTAAGATTAGGAAAAATAACATCATTCAACTTTATTGCCGACGGACCCAAAATTAGATTTATTTTGTTAATTATTTTGTTTGTTTCTCCACTTAGAAAGAAATATATATTATTTTGAAATTCTAGGGTTTGCATAGTTTATATTTGATTAAAAAAAATTTAAAGTTTAAATATTATTTTGGTTTATGTAGGGATGAGTTCAGTTTATTTTGGTCCATGTATTTTTAAGATATTTAATTTGGTTACATACTTTCAACTTTTACATATGAGTATAGGGACTAAAATGAATCATAAGGACCAAAGTGGTATTTAAATCGCTCTAATTTTAAATTGTATTATCATATAATTTTAATTTGATAGGATATGGAATACCCTCTTCCTCTACAAATTTCTTACCTATGTGAAAGTAAAATTATTTTTTTCTCATTCTTTCTAATTCATTTTAGATGATAAATTCACCTCGTCCAAAATTTAAGAGATTAAAAAGTCTAGAAATGTATTTTGTATATCAATTTAGTGCTAACAATGGACTTTTGAGACAAACATGATTGAGAATACCTAAAGATGTCATTGAAAGTCTTTAAATTGAAGGACTACATATATACAACACTCTCAAGATGTTGAAATTCAAAGGAAATAAATAACTTTAAACTAATTCCTTGTGAAGTTAGTAATACCAATTTGAATAGAGAGAATATATATTATTGTATGTTGTTATAATAGATTTTAGAAAATCATATATTATCATTATTATTATTATATATACTTTGTCATTCGAACTAGCTCAATAAATAAAAATACAAATTATTATCATTTAAAAATTATAGAAGGAAATGGAGAAAGGAAAGAGGAGATTGTGAGTGTGATGTCCTCACCAATCATGGTAGGAGATGAAGGTGGCAGTGACTTCGTCAAATGAGGGTTGAAGGAGGAGAGATTTTGTTTGAAAAATTGACCGAAATTAACCTCCAAAATTTTCTTCGCAATTTGTTATAATAGTTTTTCTCGATCCTTTTCAAATGAGATTGACTCTAAGATTCAAATAAAAAATGATCTCATTTCATCGTACATCCAAACTATTGCTCGATTTGAACTTTTTGGATGGTATCTCGACTAGGACAAAGATCGGAATTGGAGGTCATCTTTCCCAAATCTTATGTAATATCTATTGAATTTTTAATGATTGATTTTAATATTTGTAACGAATCAAATTTTCATTAAAAAATACAATATTTTTAATATTTATAATGAATCAAATCTTCAGACGGACTCACTAAAGATTTCCAATAGATTACAAAAACGACATGATTTAGGAAAGACATATCAAATACTTATGATGAATTAAATTACACAAAAGATTACATGACTTTGAAAAAAATTACGTATAATCTTGGTTTTCATCCTACTCTAGATTCCACTAAGAAAGTCTAAAAAATTGATAGTTTGGATGTACGATAAAAAAAAAAAAAAAAAAAAAAGTTTATTCAAATCTCGAGTCGATCTCGATCGGAAAGGATCGAGAAAATTTTATTTGAACGAATTCTCCAACAGGGTGATATTGTGAAAGATGAAAACGTTTTAGAGTTATTTTTTTCGGTTATTCATTTTTTCCCCAATATTATTATTGTTGTTATTTTTGGTTAAAATATTAAAAGTTGTTACAACTTTCTTTTTTATAATATAGTAAATGGAGTATGATTTGAACATGCGACCTTAAAGAAAGTAATACGTGTCAATTATCATTATATATTTGTGCTCATTTTAATATCACGAAAAAGTTTATGTTATATATTTATAGACCGAGCATTTTTTAAATGGTTGAAAACTTGATCTTTTTCTATTATCAAATCTAAGAATTAAATTGACACGACACCCAAATGTCAATAATACAAAAGGAGATTTACCCTAAATTTTCTAAGATCTAAGAAGTTGGGGTCATTTCTTCTCAGTTTCTAATATAAAAGTGTCACGTTAGGTTAGTGGTTAGTGGAAGAAACTCTACCCATTTGTTAGCTATATTAAAATATTTATTTAACACTAAAAAAATTCAATTATTAAGTTTAGGTTAATTTGATTGTGTACTTCCAAATCCCCCCAAAAAAACCTAGCTAATTTTGTAGATAATTTCTGATTAAGTAAAAATGGTTATTAATCTTTATAAAAAAAAATTGATTAATTATTAATCAAAATGGTAGTTAAATAAATGCTAAATAATTTAGAAAATTTAGCATGGATGACAATTTTAAAATAGTATTTAAATTTAATATAAAATTTCATTTATTCTTTATTCCAAAATTTTCCTATATCATCAGTTCAGTTAGGTTGTTCTTATTCTTTTTTTATTCAAGGTATGTTTTTGGATATGTGAAAAGAATTTGATGCTTCCCATGGTTTGGAATCCAATTGATTTCTTTTAGGCTCACAATTTGGATTATATTTTATGTCTTTTAAATTTGTTGAGTTCAACAAATTTATATTTGATAGACAACTTTGATTCTATGCTCAAAAGTTATTTTTTGTTTATGTAATCCGAATAGTGCAAATTCTAATAATAACATTTTTTATAGTTGTAATGTATCCAAATTATGAATTTAAAATTTTAAAATGTAAAATTATATATATAAATAATAGATAAAAATAATAACAAATATAATATTCCATGCTATAAACTCAATTATTTTTATTAAATTAAAATATGTGTTATATATTATGTGATATTATAAAATAATAAATATACAAAAAATATAACATAAAACAAGTTAATAAAATAATTAGTAATAGTTTATACTCAACCTAATATATAATGAGTATAATTATAATTAATTTTATTATTTATAAATATATTATCAAACGCATTTTTAAAAATTTTTTAAATTAGAATTTCATTTCTAAATCTACTACCAAACACATATATAAAAACATGAAATACAACTCTGTTTTTATTGAATCCATTATTTTAAAAAAAAAAAAAAAAAATCTTCAGATTTGCCTACTAGACAGGTCGTTATTTTCTAATTTGAGGTTATTTTTTCCATTCTTGTTTAACTATTTTAATTATTTTTCTTTTTTTAGTGATTGATAATCATAGTATTAAATTTCCATCGACTTGTCGATATTTCTATCAATATTTTTATGTTTTCATGGATTCAACATCCAATGAGCAATGAATTAAAATTTCCACTATAATGTAGAAAAAATCTATAAACACCAAAATGTCACTAACATAAATATAATAGAAATAATACACATGTTAACTTATTTGAAAACAATAAAAGGTTTATTTACTCATTTAAATTTTTTAAAATTTTTCAGAAATATTTGTTGAAATCAACATTTTAACGATATTTTATTGAAATTTGTGTAGAATGGGGATGTTAAAAAAACCCGATGACCCGAAAAAACCGATCAACGCAACCCAACCCGTGCGGTTTGGGTTGGTTTAGGTTCAAGTAAATGAAAATTTTATGGGTTGGGTTGGTTAATGGGTTTACCTAATACAACCCAAACCAACCAACCCGAATTTATTATTAACTTTAAAATATGTTATTTATTACTCGTAACACAATTATTTATACATATATTGATTTTAATTTTATTTAATTCCAATATTTTTTGAATAATTTATTCTTCAACAACTCTCAAAATTAGTTTCTATGCACTTTAAAAAAGAAAATTTTCACTATATAAATTGAAATTGAGTTGTTAATCTTAATTCAATATATGAAAATAATTAAATTAGATCTTTATATATTTACGTTTTGCTTCTTTTTAGAAAAAAAAAATTTAAATAAATGACTCAATTAACTCGAACTAATCCAACCCAAATATTTCATAGTTGGATTGGGTTGGGTTCATTTTTTAATAAGGATTATTTAGATTGAAAAAATTTACAATTCGAACAATTGAATTGGGTCTGAAAAGTCCTTCAACCCAACCCAACCCAACCCATAAACATGTCCTAGGTAGAATTAAGGCATCCAATATTTTCATACACATCTACATTTTAAACTTGGTTAATAATTGGGTCACTTGGGAATTATGGTTTAATGTTAGCGGTCAACGACGACAGAGAACTCGCTGGCGATTTGACACACGACGACAGCGTTTTGACCATTCATAAGATAGCCTTGCCGAGCCCCTTCCCGACAACGATCAAACACCCGAACTTCGCTCATTATTACTATAAGGAACAACGTAGGAAAATCCTGTGTCGGTAACCCAACAGAGAAAATCTTGAAACTTTTTATAGAGATCAACCTCTTCCTTATTTTTCCCCAACGGAGATGATGCCAAATGAAGAACATTATTACTATGAACAACATTATTGAGGTCTCAGATACATGGACATGAGTGTATTAAACGACACGACAATCAAAAAATGATTAATAATATATCTGACAGTAATCAACATTCAATCAATAACTTATTTTGATACAAAGTATGCATTCTTCATTTTACATCAGATTTAAGACATGAGTATATTATACATTAATTAATGAATACTTGAAGTAATACCTGAAGATATCAAAGAAAAGATGAGAGGAAAAAATGTAAAAGATAGAGAAATAAGATGATATTAACGGTTTTTATTCATATAACAATAACAATATTTTAAACTTTTTTTAGTTTAAGAGTATTTTCTAAACTTTTGAAAATTTAAAACTATTTTTTATACAAAATACTAACGAACGATTTCTATTCAAAACTAATCATAAGGGTATTTTTAAACTCATTTTGGAAGTCTAAGTTTATTTTTGAAACTTATAAAAATTTAAAAGTAAGACACAAAGTACAAAGTTTAGAGGTATTTTGTATAATTTAGCGCCTATAGTGATTATTTACTATTTTTTAAAAATTAGTGTCTTACCATGCGCAAATGCACATGTATTCTTTTTTTAAAAGAAGAAAAAGAAAAAAATTAAGTATTATACAAATTATGTAAAATTAAGTATACTTTTTTAAAGTAAAAGTAAGTTATTTTTAAATTTTAATTAAGATTGGTTTTTATATATATTTATGTTATAATAGTTTATGTTAAACATATACAATAAATGGAAAAATAATGTGTTTTGAATATAATAATAACAATAATAGTTATTATTATAATAATTATAATAATTGCTATTTTTCCATTCATTATAAATGTATTGTTATTATTATTATTGTATGTTGTATATTAAACTTATGTATGAGTATTATTTTATCTTTTAATATATAGTGTTGATTTAATAGATTATGTTACTACTCAATTATAGATTTGAGGTGCAAAACTGTTTTTTGAGAAGTAGTTTTGAAAATTTACTTATGTATTATCACGTGTAATATATATTTTATTTTAAAATAATTCAATTTTAAATGATTAATGAATTGATATTAACTGTAATAAGATGAATAAATTTTAAAAAGTTGGACTATGAAAAGATATTGTTATTTAATTTCTAAAATTGTATGATTTCACTAATTTTAGTGAATAATATAATTTAGTAACTTTTAGAATTTGATCATTTGTATCTTTTTAATATTCTATTATTACTAAAAAAAAATGTTTTCTTTCACTATTTTTCCACCAACACCTTGAACTCAATTTTACTTTGTTGTTAGTTATCTCACTACTACATATGGATGTTGATGATCTTTAAAAACTAAATTTGCAATCATTTACTAATTTACTAATTTTCTAATAATTACCAATGTTGAAACTTAAAAAATAGTATATTTTAAACATTAAATTTATAACCCATTCCTAATAATTAACAAATGTGTTGAATTTTAGACTTACAAACTTTTGATTGGCTTCGTCAAATTTTTTTATGTTGAATTACATTAATCTTTTGTAATTTCATTTCTAAACATGTATTATTTTACTAATATTAATGAATAATATAATTTAAGAACTTTTAGATTTTCAAATAATTAATTAGTAATTCTTTTAGTCCATTATTATTATTATTATTATTATTTTTTCCACCAACACCTTTAACTCAATTTTTCTTTATTGTTAGTTATCTCACCTATTACATGTGGATGTTGGTGATCTTTAAAAACTAAAATTGTAAACCATTGGCTAATAATTACCAACGTTCAAACTTACAAAGTTAATAAATTTTAAACATTAAAATTATGACCATTTTCTAATAATAAACAAATGTGTTAAATTTTAAAATTACAAAGTAATAAATTAGTTACACTTTCACCCCAACATTAAATGAGCATTTTATAGTTGAAAAAATGAAAGGAAAAAAAAAACTCTTGAAAAACTCTTTTAGCAAGTGATAAAAATGGTGAAAAAGAACCCAAATTTTATAGTTGGGGTGATGAAGTTACAAAAACTCTTGAAATTTTAAATCATTAAAGTTATATAAGTAATTATAATTAAAAACAAGTTTTAAGTATATTATTTTAGTAAATGGAAAGGCAAAAATTGTCTCAATTGTACTTTTTTGAAAAAATTAAAATTAATCAAAAAAAAGTATAAAAGAATTAGAAAGAACAAATATGAGCCATTAACTTATATCACCACATAAATTAATATAAATAAAATATTAATTTCAAAATTAATTAATATAAACAACTAATCATATTTTGTGGTTATATTTATTAACTCACTACTTTTCTTTTTTATTGTGTGCTTCTATTATAAGTTACATTTTTTTCAATTAAAGTTATTTCTTTAACTAATATTTTATAGTTGATAGGATTCTTCAAAGTTTTTAATGTTGAATTAAAATTTTCTTGTTTCTTAAAAAAAAAAAAAAAAAAAGAGTATGCACAAATTGGTAAGAGGAAAGTGTACATTTGTCATAAATAATTTTTAGTAGTGTTCAATGAAATTCTCCATAATCTAAGAATTGGTAATTAAATATTAAAAATTTTGTGAAATACTAGGTTAGAAAATTATTTTCTCAATGAAGAACATAAATTTATAATAGATCATTAAATTTTATATTCTGTCAAAAAATATTATAAAAAAAATACATTGATTATAAAAGAAAAAAAAATAACTGTAGTTATACACTCATATTATTCCTACAAACAAAATTGTTCATAGAACAAAGGATGAGAAGAAATCTTATTCAATTTCATCAAAGTTGAATTGTAACATCAAAAAGTTAGGATAAAGCAAGATAGTTTAATTGACAAACATAAATTATATGTTACAACAAAAAATATGAATCCCTCACCGCCATATCGTAATAAAAAAAACTACAAGCCTACAGTTTACGATATAGCTAAATATGACACTTATATCTTTCTTTACGGACGAATGTATATCATATCTTTGAGATATCTTGAAGATTAAGATGACTTTTAAAATGATGAAAAAAAAATTGAAGATATAATGAAGTTTAGAGTTTCTAAAAAGAGAAAAAAGTTTAGAGGGATTGGTGAAAAGGAGTGGTATAGTAGTAGAAGGTAGGAGTTACAAATTTTGATGTTTAATTAATTATTAACCAATGTAAAAAATTTAATATTATTAATAATAATAGTAATAATATTAGATAATAATAGTAAGTAAACGGTAATCTACATTCATTTTTTTTTTTAAAAAAAAAGACTATATTTTAGACCAAATAAATTTGGTAAAATTTCTATAAAAAGGACATAAATGTAATTAAAAGAAATTTAAATGAGCAATGCAGTCTAAAAATATTTTTCAATAACCCTTGAGATAAATTATTTATTATCTCTCTTTACAAAAGTTTTATTTTTCTTTAATTGTGGATCGGATCATGCTAATTTATTTTGGCAATGTTTTCTATTAATCACAAATTTAAATGTTGGAAATTTTATTTTTCTTTAATTCATCTTTCTCCTTAACTTGAAAAGCCGTTTTTTTATATAAAGAACTCATCCATACATAAAAGAAAGCACTCATGTGTACAACTAGCTACATACAAATAGTCATGTCCCATCGGTACAAATTTAAGTGTCGTGTCCCAAAAAGTGAAGGGCATCAACGTACACCTAAATTTAAAAAGTCACATTTTTATACATAGATTGTATCCATACATGAACGTATGGACTGATTCAATCTGTAACTACCTGTACCCCAAAGTCATGTCCCAGATTCAAAAATTGCACTTTTATTATTCTAACATCTCTCAATGGATACTTAAACTTAAAAATTTTGTGTTCCAAATATTGAAAGGTAAAATACTCAAAATGTAGGCAAAAGAGGAAAGTAAACATTCTCCTTTGTAGTCTACCTTCTATAGATTTCTTTGAGCAACCCCATTTTGCTTCTTTTTTGTCTTTTGAAGTACTATCTATTATATTATGCTTACCTCCTACTCTAATTCGATAGCTAATAGAGATATTCACATAATGATCAAAACGGGACATCCAATCCTATTCTAACTCGAGAGGTATTTGAACATAAAGAAAAATGTAAGTGTTGCCTAACTTATTCTTAAAAAATTGCTATGTGGCAAATATTTTTATTTTTTAAAAAATAATTTTTAAATTCTTTTTTGTGTAGGTAAAGAAAATGAAAGCGTGGATTAAATGCAGCCTGGACTATACTCGAACATAAATACATACATATACATAAGTGAATGTATGCCTATAAAATAAAATACATATGTTTGTTTGTATATGCATGTCATCCAATATTAAAAGATTGAGATGAATTTTGTTTAGATTTTCATGAGACATGTCAATCTTATCTATCTAGGAGAACAATCAAATGAGTGGAAAGGCCACCAAATATGATTCATGCATGACTTAATGTTTGTACATCGTTCATTGAAGAAAATATATGAGATAAAGAAAGTATTATTGTATGTCGACCAATAACCATCATATAAAAGGATTTGACAATCCTAAGTTATAAGTGTGGTTCGTTATGTGTGAGTTTATACAATCGTGTGCATATTATTTTGCCAAATTAAAGTTTAGCTTATGAAAGAATCTCATGTGTGATTAGATGAAATATTAGATTTTAAATTTCAAAACATATATATATATATATAGAAAGAGAAAATAGAACACTATCAATAAATAAATAATGAAAAGAGAGAGATCTATTAAAATCTTATTTATGGTGTGTTTGTAGTATGTTTTCAAATGTTTAATTTTAAAAAATCATTTTGGAATAAATTTGAGTGTTTGACAATCACTCACGAAATATATTCAAAATATAGTTTAAATACGTTTTATCAAAAATGTTTAAATAAAAATAGGTTTTTTTAAAAAAATATTTTCCAGTCTAGTGAATCCAAGTGGGTCTTCAATGTGTGAAATTTTAAAATATTTACCCATAGAAAAATGAATGTAAATAAATAAAAACAAAGGGTAAGAGAGAGCCATTTATGAAATCTTTCCCATAGGCATAGGAAACTATTTAAAATATTTTGTTGATGTAGACAACACAGAAATAAATAATAATAAAAATTATATTGTACCAAGTTATAGGGAATTGAATGTGAGAGAGAATGAGGGATTGGAGTGAGACATTGAGATCTACTAGGAATAATGAAATAGATATATTTGATTGGATGTGGACTATTCCAAGATCTACTTTACTAAGCCCCAAATAGACCACTTTTGAAGAATTGGTGACTAATACCTAAACTCTTTTGTTTCATTTTCAAATATTTATTCTTAGCTCAAATTATAAGCTATTCAATAGTTTGGTGATGAGTTTTCAAATTTTAGGTTCAAACTAAATGGATGACTTTACCAATGGAATGGATTATAATTTTGTATCTTTAGTGTTAAAAGTTAACATTTTTAACGGATATAAAATTTGTCTTATCGACTTTGAGGTTAGAAATTGTCCACATATCTTAAATAATAATAGTAATTATTTTTATTGATATAGTTTTAGAAATACATGAATGAAATACTAAAATATCAAACGTTCTTTGTTTTTTATAAGATAAAAAATAAATTTTCTAGCAATTTAATTTGTTTATAGGATAAAAGAAATGGAGATGAAAAAAAGACTTTGATTTTATAGAGACGAAAAAAAAATAGTGATTATAACTTAGCAGGCTATAGCGATTAGCATCATGACGCTACTCTTAATTATCCTCTCGAGTTTTCATCGTTATTATCATTATGATCAGAGCGTTACAATGCTCTCACTTTAGTATAATGACATTTTATTCCTCCTTTATTTATAGAAATGACCTTAGAGACCATTGTTATGCATATTTCGATAAATTTTATATCATTAAGCTTTAATTCTCTCTCCGACTTGATTCCTAAAATTTACTGATAAAAGACATCAATCCATATCATTTTTCAGATAATCATCTTTGATTAAAGGTATAGAAAGCACTTTTAAGTGCTTTTCAGCAAAGATACTAATTTGGACATGTAACTTAGTTAATTATGTTGATGGGTGAATCGAATTTTGAGGATGAATGAGTTCAATTTAATGTATTCTAAGTAGCATTCAGATGACAAATTTATATGTTTAGATATGTTGATATGATAATAATTTAATGATCAATGACTTTTTTTTCCTTTAAAAAAAACAAGCAACACTATATCAGTTTCGATAATGGCGTATAGATCTACTAATAAGCTTTTATTGTTATATCTCTACCACATGATGTTACATCAAATTTATTAGCATTTATCTTATAAATATGTCGCATTATCATTGTTTAACTAATAACCTTAGCTAAATAGAACCACAAGTTAAACGGTAAGAAATGCGATCAAAACATTTTAAAATTTAGATATTATATTAAATACAATCATACCAAGATTAGCTGAAAACTAGATTTGTAATTTAAGTAAGCACTTTTTGAACATATATTTGGAGTAACGTTGAAATAATTAAAATCATTTTTATCATTTGTAAAATCACTCCAAAATATGGTTTTTAACCATTCAAAATCAATTTTAATGATCCAAAAAACCAAGTTTAGATGTTAGGACAAATTCAAACATTAAAATAAATAAATAAAAAAATGTTAAAAGCTTCAAAATCAATCTTCTCCAATTATAGCTCACAAGGTCTAGTAGGATTGTTGGCCTATACTTGAATAGTGAGTGTGAGTAATGAATAGGTCTTTTGTGAACAAATAAAGATGGTTTCAAATAGGGTTTTATGTTTTATTTTGTGTGTGTGTGTGTGTTTTATATATGGTGGAGATGACATGTCCACATTGGGCTACTTGAATGGTTACAATAGCCCAGGGCTTCCTAGTGCTATTATATGCTCTTCAATTCCTTCCATATGACCATTTTCCTAAAGATATGGCCTCATCATCATCATCATCCATGCACATACACATGGGTGAGAGATTTGAGAGTCTTCAATAATAGACAAAGTATACACTTGGATTTCCATTTTTCATTTCACAAATTTCAACCTTAGAGAAAAGATAATGAGAGATTATGAACTAATTTAAAAGCTACTTTGTTCTTTTTTGTTTTATTTCTATTGATTATATGTTGTCATTTCATTATAGTTCTTATAATTTAGGTCAATGTTTCAAAATGTTCGAGTTATATTAATTCGTAGATGCCACTAATTAAAGTATTTCTTTTCAATCAAGAAGTAAGAGGTTTGAATCTTCCTACCCCATTTCATGGGCTAAATAAGTGTTAATTTGTAGATATTAACATTTTTCTTATGTGGTAGTAACGTTCGAGTTTAAAAGGGATATATGAATGAACCGATATTATATCCAAATGAGAGGAATCATGATAATGTGAACAAAGAGGGTTAAAAAAGGTTCAAGAGAGGATAAAGCGTGCTGAAAGAACTCACGGTTGGTTTGTGGGATAGTCTCACTCTAAAAAACAGTTCAATATAAGTAAGGATGGGATTAGTAGATCGCACGGATGTTGGAATTTTCATGTGTCAAATTCGAATCTTGAACATGGAACCTTAGATAACACATTTCTTACCTACATGACAAAAAGATGTGTTGTGTTTGGCAATCGGTGGAAAGTATACAAAAGTTAAATTGGCTAATGGTTTAAGGGTTTGAGTTGATAAAAAAAGATGATTCAATGAACTTTCATGAAACTTTCTTGATATGAACCAAGGCGTCTCAATCACGTCATATGAATTTCAAGAAAGACATCAATAATAAACATTATTGAGGTGTTTAAGGTACTAAATTGGTTATTATAATATGTAGGTTATAATAGTCTTTGTTTGGGATGCAAACTACTTGAGTCTCGTGTTTTGGATGCATATTATTTTAGTCTAAAAGAAAGTAAACGTGGTAACATAGAGGAAAAAAAAAAAGATTAGTAGAAAATAGTATATATTATAACAAATAATAAATACAGTAATAAAGAGAGATGTAAAATAGTAATATTGTACTTAACTTTAAGGTTACAATAGTTGAAAACACCAACTTTTATAATTGAAACCCCAAATATGGAATGAGCGCACTCCACCCACTTGAAGTTAGGGACCCAAACGCCCCTTACGTGCTATGCAACTTACAATGAAAAGAAATTGTATTAGAGTTACTTAGATAACTATTTGGTTTTAAATTTTTTTTCATTTTTTGAAAATTCTACCCTTTGATTTCTTTGTTTTCTGGTCAGTTTTGAAAACTAAAACGTAGTTTCAAAAAGTATATTTCAATTGTTTGAATTTATCTATGAATTCAAATACTTAGTTTGTAAAGAGAGCGAAAAAACAAAAATAAAATTTCTAGAAACGAAACAATGATGAAAGAGGAGGTGAGATTCGTACAACGCACCGAAATTTAAAATGATTGAGAGTTGTTTTAAGTTAGTGAAAGGAAGGGAATGAGTTGGTGGTTGATAACGTATGCCATTGCCCACGCACCACTCTCTCAAACTTTTCAAATAAATTGACCTTTTAATTCTTTTTCTTTTTTAAGGTTTAATCATCAATCCCTCTTAGCCCAAACTACGCTCTGCCAATGCTTTTTTCTTCTTCTTTCTTTTCCTTTTTTTGTTTTCGTCTTTTAGACAAAACCATTGAATTATTATACATTCTCCTTTAGAATTTTGGGATTTGATAACACTAATTTGGGTAAATTGACCCTTTGAAATGACTGCCAAAAACTTGGCTCTATTATTATAGCCCATGAAATGAGGCCAAATTAGTCCTCTTTTCTTTTTTTCTTTTTTTTTTTTCATAAAACTCACATCACTTTTCTATTGGGTTATTATTCCTCATGGAATAGCTCTATTTTTGCTTTGAAAATGGTTTGTCCCTCTCAAGATTACTTGCTATAAAGACCCTTTTACCCAATTCCTAAAATTTGACTTTCTAAAACATGTAATATATGAGCATACGATTTCACACACATACACATACATACTTTTAAGCCTATGTGCAAGAATTTAGCTTACAATAGCTTTGGTCTCTCAAACTCAAGTAGAGTGTAAATTGAATGCTAGAAATGTTCATAGATAAACAAAATATTGTAAGTTTTGGTTTGAAGCTAATGCCTAGTAAGGCCCTCTTTTAAGCTACATACATCCATCAAATTTAATTTAAAATTTTTAAAAAAGGACCATGATGACTAATTTCCTTTTAAGTCATTTTCAATCGATTTGATTTAGGCAAGGTGTAAAATGTCAATGTCAACAGATATATTGAGATCTTAATTTTATGGAAATGTCAATATAAATATAGATAAAATTTTGATGTCGATTAATATATTTGAAAAAATTACAAAAAAAAAATCAATAAATAAATTTAAATTAATAAATAGACATTTTGTAATTTTTAAATATGTTTTTAGGGATATTTATGTAAAAAAAAAAAAAAAAAAAAAAAGGACCAACGACGATAAAGGAGAAGAAAAATATAAAAAAATAAATCAAAATATTTACAAATATAATGAAATGTCACTTTCTATCATCCATCACTCACTGATGGATGTCTAAGTTCTATCACTGATTTAGCTATATTTAAAAATATTTTTAGCAGCTTTACCATTTAAAACAATTTGTCCTATTATTATTTATATTATAGAAAAATTATTTTAAATGACAAAACTGCTGAAAATATTTACAAATATAACATATATCACAATCTATGTATGATAGACCGCGATATACTACCGTTTGTATGTATCTATGTCATGATAGACACAGATAATAATCTAGGGGTGTTTAAAAAATCCAATGACCCGAAAAAATCAATCCCCAACCCAACCCATTTGGTCCCATTTGGTTAGGGTTTGGTTATGAATTTTTTTTTTTGGTTGGGTTGGGTTCAAATAAATAAAATTTTTTTGGGTTGAGTTGGTTTATGGGTCACCTAAAATAACCCAAATCAACCCGCACCAACCCAAACTTATTAACTTTAAAATATAATATATTTTTTTTTTTTTGCCTATGTACAATTAGATATACATATATTTATTTTAGTTTTTTTTTTTAATTTTATCGATTTTTTTGATAATTTATTCTTCAACAATTCTTAAAAATAGTTTTTTTTTGCACTTTGAAAAAAATTGTATATTTTATAAATTGAAATTGAGTTGTTAATCTTAATTCATATATGAAAATAGTTAAGTTGAATTTTTACATATTAACATTTTATTTACTTTTATAAAAGAATTTTAAATAAATGACCCGAGTAATCCAACCCAACCCAACCCAAATATTTCATGGTTGGGTTGGGTTCATTTTTTAGTGAGAGTTATTTGGGTTAAAAAAATTTATAACCCGAACAATTGGGTTAGGTCCAAAAAGTCCTTCAACTCAACCCAACCAAACTCAACCCATGAACACCCTTAATAGTCTATCACTTTCTATCACCTACATCTCCAATGGTCAAAGTTGTATGGAAATTTGATGTATGAAACTTCCATGTGTCATAACATTTTAGGTTTTTTTTTTTTTTTTTACCCTTCTAAGGTAAGTAAGAAAAAATTCCAATCAATTAGATTTTATCGAACGTTTTGAAACTAGAACTATGCTTATAAATGCTTAAAATCCGACCCAAAAGCATTGCAAACCCGAGCCTAACAAAGAATGTACATAGGGCAAAAATAGACTTTCGACAAATACTTGACAATATGAAAGGGGCAAACAAAAGGTTGGTTCAAGTTCCTAGCAGCAAATCCGCATTCTCTTCATGTCATCCTTTTCTATGTCATTGGCATCAACCATTCCTTAAAATAAAATTTCAAAAGTGAACATATCCCTAGAATTTTTCATTTCTTTTCAAGGAAATGCAGAAGCAAGTTCTCTTCTTTACAATAAGCATATAGATAATATGCATAGCACTTCAAGTTAAATTCTTTTTTGAGCCTCGTGCGGGTTAAAATTGACTTCTTTGTAAGCATAAGTTGTATGATATGAAAGTTCCAAATTGATCGTCTGGGATTTTTCCTGGTGGTTTCCTTCTCTTAGCTATGTTTGTGCTTCTTTGTCCTAGAATGACTGGTGCTCCTAGGACGTTTACTAAGATAATAGCCATCAGAATTCGTATTCTCTGATTTCAAATCACTGAAATACTGATCATCATCATGCCGAGAAGATTTCTTTTGAGACCTTCGGGGTTTATATGAGTTACTACTTTCGAGTTCCCTATGATTTCGCTTGTTAACTTTGTAACCGTGGCAGTCCACTGTATCTAGAACATCTGATTTACTTCTTTCACCTTCGCAAACAGGGCTTCCCGATTCACAGCACATAGCACTTGTAGTCTCCCTACATTTCTCAAATTCATCGTAACTTCTTTCAGGATCCCATCGGTTTTCCTTGTCGATTCGCTCGTTGCTACAATATTCTTTGTCGAGATCCAGTGGTTTGAATCTCTCAACATATCGATCTGAAATAGATGCCTCCCAACTGTCATCTGATAGGACATCATTATGTAAGGAATCGATGCTGTAACCATCCTCAGTGTTCAAGTCCCTAGAACTTGACTCAAAGTAATGACTACCCGATTTTCCTGCACTTGGACTTCTTGCTTTCTTGGGTTTCCCACCATATGTTAGACGCCTCTCCTTGTTTCTATCAGAAGAAGAAATTCGGCGTGTATCATAATCCTTAATTACGCTCTTGCTTGGAGAACCATCTGTGGATTTAAAAGTCCCAGAAACACGCCCATTGCTTTTCCTTCTTTTGTGTTGATGCCCATCTTTGTCCCCATCACCACTTGACCAGCCTTCATCAGTATCATTTGATGTGTCCTTATTGCCATCACGATCTGCATCTCGAATACCAGTTCCCCATTTGCTATCCTGTTTTCTAGGCTGTCTTGATCTCCTACCACGATCTCTATCTTTGCTTCTCTCCTCAAACTTATCCACTGATTCGTCAGAATCTGCATCATTAGATCTGTTTTTTCTCCGTTGGTCATATTTTGCCTTCTCATATTCTTCTTCATCCAAACTTTGCTGCTTCTCATAAACTTTTTCCCCACGAGAGTGCCTGATCCATTTATAGTCATTTTCACTGTTGTTACTTCTTCTAGACCCATGGTCCAGACTTCTAGATTTAGATCTTCTTGAACGATATCTATCATGAAGAATCAGAGATTGAAGTGATAAGAGATGGATCCAATAATGGTATTCTACGGGGTCGTTTGGTTTAAGACTTTCTAAATGTCTGATTGGGAATAAAATATTTGGGAATAAGATGTCTAAGAATCAAAGATGACCGTGTTTGGTTGTGTATGGAAATGCTATCACAATTTTGTGAACAAAAATTGTGTTTAATTTATGAAATTAAGTATGAAAATCTTATTATAATTGCAATAGACTAATAATTTAAAGAATAAATAATATTCAGTATATTAATAAAAAGTTAATTAATTATGAATCAATAATAATTTTAATTATAAATATTTGAAGATGGAGTAATTTATAATTAAAAGTAACCAATTAATGCATTTAATGAATGTCATACTAATTATAATTTAACACTTAATCATTTTTATTATTAATTAAGTTCAACATAAGTAATTTTACTTTTGATTAAATAATATAAGAAAATATATTTAATGGATAATATATTATATAAAATGTGAAGAAAATGAGATAAAAATATGATATATTAATAAAAAAAAAAATTACTAAAACGTGTTTTGCAAATATGATATGTTAATAAATGGAGTAATAAAAATTAATCACAATAAATAATTAACTTCTTATAAATAATCAGTGATGATTATATATTCATAATAAATGATCAAATCAAAATTAATCTTCATAAATTACTTGATTATTAAAAAAAAGTAATAAATTACTATTATTGAAAAATAAAATTAAATACTAACTAAATTTAACTAATCTCAGTTTACTAATTAAATGTATTTAAGTTATTATTAGTTAATAAATTAATAATTTATGCAAAAAAATAATTTCATTCATTTAATAATTTTTTATTATAAAAAAAGTTAAGTAAATATTTTAATAGATCATTATTGATTTATTAAAATAAATATTTATACTATTTTTATTAAATTAATATTAATTAATTAATTGGTTAACTATATTCAAAGTGAAATATATGTAAAATGAAATACAAATATATAGAGGAAAAGAGAACCCACAGATTTAGAAGGGAATAGAAACCATTATCCGTGGGAAATGAGGATGCTTGGGAATAGCTAAAGAGTTGAAAACTGTGAAACAAACATAGGAATTGGATACCTAAGGCAATTCCCATGCAGAAAACCCGCAAACCAAACGGCTCCTAAATGAAATCATTGGTGGTGGTGACAAACTATTTAGAAATACAAACGTACATTATATTTTTTATCCCACGGATATGAATAAAGTCCAGCCAAAGACAGCTCATCCTCAATCCCAAACTCAAGCATTCTAGTTAATATAAAATGTCTGAGCTTGTGAAGAAAAAGGACATCCCTGGTATTAACTAGACACTAGATCGCATATAAAAGTTAGCTCAGACAATGAACGGCCAGAAAGCTATCCCCTTTTAAAGTTCAAACAAGCTATAAGGGAAGATATCGCCTGGACAAACTTTTGCTAATACGAAAACTTAGTCATTCAAACATTATCAAAATAAATGATACCGAATGATGGGATTTTAAGAAATCGAGAATTAAGAAAACAAAGGGGCAATGAAAAGAAGAGACATTGTAAATCATAGTCAATCCAGATGAATACCTGTCGACATCTGTTGACATTGACTTGCTGGATTTTCCGAACTTGTCCCAGTGGTCAAGCTCAGTATGTTTTTCATTCTCGGATTCATCTAAATAACCAAACAGAAAAGCCATTTTTTTCAACCAATATCGTGGAGGAGGTTTGTCACTGTCGGCCCATTTGTAGTCCCCACCAGGATTTCGAAAACAATGAATGAAATTACAAGCTGTTCCATGAGAACACGTCTGAAAGGAAGCAATGGAAACCATCAACAACAGCACGGTGAAAGAACTTCAATGAAGATAATTAGTTTTAAATAAAAGGAAAAGGTTGTAGTTCCATACCTTGTACCTTGTCTTCATAAATTCCCCACATATAGCTATCTTCCATCTGGTAACATTTACAAATTCACATATTACCTGTCATAAAAAAAATCCACAGATGATTCAAAGCCAAGCAAGGGGGAAAAAAGGGAGAGAAGCGGAGAGAGCAATGCACTTAGGAAAGAAATCAAACAAAAAACCAACAGTTCCTGAATTCTTAAAATTAAATAATAATAACCATAATAAAAAGATTGTAGATTGTAGAAGTATGGAGGAGAAATTACTAGCTGAGCTATGCGCAATACCATAAAAAAATGATACATGCAAGAACAGTTTTTATAATTTTGGCCTTGGGAGCACCATAAACACGAATTGGAAATTATTGTTTTCTTTATTTGTACATGAAATTTTAGTTTGCATACACTTAAGAAGACAGACCAAGCTTAATAATCTTCTCGGCCAAATAAAGCTTATTGCACCCCACGTTCAAGGCATAATTCTTTGAATCAATGACATCATAGGGGATCTGGATCAATTTAAGCTCGTGACTATATTTTCTTTCTATTCTTGGTATTACAGCCATGGGTTCTAGAGTTCATTCTTTTATTTAAGAAAGAAAACCTTTCATTAATTTTCATTGATATAATGAAAGGAGTCTAATGTTCAAAAATACAAGACACCATAACAAAGGAAGATACAAAGAGAGTAATACATTAACTAAACTAAAGAAATAAAAGCATTCCAATTCAAACAAATGTCTTGAATGAAATAATTAGCAAAAGCTTTGGATTGAGAACAGCAAGAGAAGGGGAGAAGTCAAGCTCATTCCTTTTTAAGAGTCCAAATCTCTCAAGAGAACTTCCTTTCTTTGTTATGACCTAAACTGAGGTTAGTGGGAAGCTTCATAACATGAACAAAATTCAAAAGTTCAAAATATCTTGCTCTGTATAAGCACAAGGAGGTTTAGGATGATGAACAGATATCTTTCGTCTAGTCACTTACTCTTAGTCCTAATGAGGATAATTGGAGAAATCAGTACCTGTTTCCCTGCATAGAAACGACCATTGTTGGCATTATAAGCAAGCACAGCTGAGTCCACCGACTTATAGTGCACGTAAAGGTTTCCCCTTAAGTGGAAAGAGCCATTTCTACACACCTGAACAAAAATACCATATTTCGCTGTAAGCAAATGCAATTTTGAGGTTAAATATCAAAAACCAAACCCAGTGAAAGAATTTTCTCACTTTTTTTTTCTAGTTTTTTTGAAAAGGAAATGAAGTTTTCATTGAAATAATAAAAGGAGACTAATGCACAAGATACAAAGAAAAAGTCAAATGCAAGACAAAAGACTTAATGACAAGGCTGAAAGAACAGAATCATTCTAAAATAACCAAATTAAAAAAAAGCATGGATGCTGAAGGTGCAATGAGCATAAAACACCAAGGGTAAGCAATAATCCAAGCAACTTTGAAGAGATCTTCTCACTCAAAAGACTTGACTTGAAAACTCTTTGAAACTCCTCAAAACAAAATTAAACAAGTGAGGATTTAATTGAAGAAAACCAAACATCTGAAACTTAAAACGGCAAGGACCCAAAACTTAAAATGGCAATGGAACTTAAAAAGAATTTTCTCACTGCTAAGATAAAGAAATGACAACAAAACAAAAGCATAAACAAACCATACAAACAAGGTACCAAATGCAGGAGACCTTGAAATTAACAATTTCCCCGTACTTCAAAAACTCAGTATGCACATCGTCATAAAATTCTTCATAGCAGCGTTCAATTTCCTCATCTGTAAACTGAAAAAAAGGTAGAGGAAGATCAATCAAGAATGCACTTCACCATAAGAAATTCCAATTAGATAATTGAAAGGGAAAAGGTCAAATCTTAGTCCATCAATTTCCATTTCAGAACCCCCTACAACTCCAAACGAAACATGCTATGTCAAATCCAGGTGCCATCCATGATCACTCCAAATAGGTCAAAATTATGCTGTCCCACTACCTGAGCTTAGTAAAGTCTAGATGTAATTAAGGTAACGTAAAGTTTAGATATCTAGGGGAAATAGAAATTTAAACAGTCCGTCCAGACTGTTCAAAAAAATAGGATGTCTTTAGTTTTATTCATAAAAATGAGAAACAAGAGTGGCATGACAAATCGAGAGTTATTGAAGACTTTTCCTATGAACAGAATTGTTTAAATTCCTCGGTGGGAGGAAATGGAACAAATAAAAAATATATATGCAAAAAAAACAAAACAAAACCAAACCAAAAAAAAAACAAAGTAGGCTTCTTTCATCATTTTTCACTTTCCCTTATAATGGTAAAAAACCAAGTGTTGCTAATGGCTTCAATCGCTACTTTCTCTCCGTTTTCAGAATCCCTAGCAAAGTGAGCTCCATCATTGACAAAATTATCAGGGACTTCGACTGGAAAGGAGCGAACAAAAAGGAAGTCACTTAGATAATTGGAAAACGGTCACTGCTTCAAATCTCAGGGGCCTGGGTGTGGGTGATTGAAGAAGAATAGTGCTTTTCTAGCTAAGCGAGTGTCGAGATATTCTCAGCCTGAGAATACCCTCTGGAAGAAGGTGATAGAAACCAAATTTGGCTACTCAGAGTCGATGGATTCCTTGCATTAGAAATTAAAAGATTACTTGCAGCCCCCGGAAAAATATTTGAAAAAATAAAGATTTTTTTTACAGGAGCAAACTTATAAGGTTGGGATTGGTGATATGGTCAAATTCTGGGAGGATAAATGGGATTCTTCGAGGCCTTTCTGCATTAAAAATCCCTGCCATTTACTGCATAGCAAATTCCAGATATTATATGATCCAAAATGTTTGGTCCTCTCAGAGAGAAGTGTGGAATTTGGATATTAGAAGGGGGCTTTTTGACTGTGAATTGGCTGAATGGGAAAAGTTCATCGACGTCCTTGAGGGACAAAACCAAACTCAGAGAAAGACAATCTGTTAGGCTCCTGAGTCGACTGGGATTTTTTTTAGCAAATGGAACGTAAAAGTCCCAAGAAAGTAAAAACTTTTCTATGGTGTCTTGCCGCATGGCCGTCTAAACACTATGGAAAGAATTCAAAGAAGCTATAAAGCACCAATACTCCTAAGATGGCCAAATGTCTGTGTTGGACACGTGTCGGACACCGACATGCCCCGACACGTGTTGGACACACCAGCTAGCATGTCAATTATTTTATTATTATTATTTTAATTTCTGACATGCCCAGAAGGACATGGCTGAGACACGTAAAGGGACACAGGGCCTGCAAAATTGAAAAAAAAAAAAAAAAAACAATTAAAACGGGCATTTGAAGCCCAAAAACCCAGCCCAACAATTTATGATATGTTTTTGGGGTTATTGTCCGTCCTTTTTTGTTTCTCAAAGACAGACGTCCACCACGAAGTCATGAACGATCTCCCTCCTTTCTCAAAGGCCGACTTAAAGCCCAACCAACCCTCACAACACTTTGGTTTCTTTCTCCCCCATATCTATTTTTTCTTTTTGTTTTTTTCTCCCTTTTATGAACATCCCATTTTTATTTTGTTCTTTTTGTTTTATTTAAAAACTAGTATGGCAGAGTCATCTTAAGTCATACTGAAATTAATTAGAAAATGACTACCGAAGATGAAATGAAACCATTATGGCAATATGTGACAAAAATGAAAGATTGAATGGACCCTGAATATTGCTTGGTAATGAAATTTTTGTAAAAAAAATATAAAGGTTCTTATACAAGAGTTAAGGCACACCTACTAAAATTTGGAGGATTTGGGATTGGAGTATGTAAAAAGGTCACCCCTAAAGATCTGGCTGACATACAAAAGTTAGAAGATGAAGCTAAAGCTCATACTGCAAGGAATGCTCCTAAAGAAGTTCCTTTACCACCTTCACAACATATACAAACTGAATCTCAAGTATGGGTAGCTATTCATATTCTTATTCAACAAAAGAAAAGGAAAGGAAATGTTTGTGCACTTGAGAAGTCGTTTAACTTGGCAATTCGTGATCAAGTGGATTTAGAGATAGTTGGAATGCTTTATTCCTCAGGTTTGCCTTTTCATTTGGCTAGAATCCACATTATGTGAACGCATTTACTTTGGTTGCAAATAATGCTTTGTTAGGTTATTTACCTCCGGGGTATAATAAGTTGAGAGCAACTCTTCTCCAAAAAGAAAAAGCAAATGTAGAGAGATTGTTGCAATCTATTAAAAGTAGGTTGTCTGGGACAAGTATTGTCAATGATGGATGGAGCGATTTGTAGAGGAGACCATTAATTAACTTTATGACAATCACAGAAAGAGGACCAATGTAAAGTTGTAGATTTCTCAGGCGAGAATAAAGAAAATACTTCATAGTAAATATGATGAAAGAAGTCATAAGTGAGTGCGACATGAGAATGTGATTCAAATAATCACTGACAATGTTGCAAATTGTAAAAGTGCAAGACAAATTATTGAATCATAGTTTCCCATAGTTTGGATGCCATGTGTAGTTCACACTCTCACTTTGAAGAACATTCCTAAGCACCACATAAAGAGTATTCTCTAAATCCAAGGTATATTTTAAAATTTTATTTAGGTATTATAGCGCACAATGGCTTGAAGAAGACAAGACTCGAGTCCCACCACATAAAGACTTAGAAGTATCAAGAGAGAGGATGAAGTGTATCAAGAGATATTTTAGTTCAGAGGATGAGGGAACAAGAATGAACATTGAATTTGTCAATTTCCCTACAATGTCTACAGAGTTTGTTGAACATGATTCCATACATAATAGATATAATATGTCTCTGAAGATTTAGGTGCGCCATCCATGGTGCCTTTACTCCAATTTATAGTAACTAGCTATGGAGTTACTTGTTCAACCTTCATCTTCCTTGAGTTGGGAGAGAAATTGAAGTACATATTCATTTGTATACTCCATGAGAAGGAACAAGATGACACCTCAATGTGCAAAAGACTTGGTGTACATCCACTGCAATCTCCATTTTTTTATCAAGAACTCTTGAATACTTCAAAGGAGAGACGAAAATGTGGGACATTGCTGGAGATTCATTTGATTCATTTGAAGATGCGGGAATGCTTAAAGTAGCTAGTTTATCTTTGGATGAACCAGAATTGAAAGCTATAGTTTTTACTGATGATGGTGATGAGAATGAAGCTCAAAATTGCCAAGAGGACATTGGACAAGAATGAAGAAAATATGTAGAAGGCTTGGCTTCTTTTATTCTATTTTGTGGTTTTGTAACTTTTGTTGAGTTGAACTAATTACTAAAACTTGTTATGACTTATGACAATGAACCGTTAGTCATTTTATCTATTGTCATCATTTTCATGAATTGTATGGTTGTTAACTTATTATCCTGATGTTTTTAAATGGAATATTTCACAATATGTTTATATGTACGACATATACTTAATTTAAAAATAAATAAATAAATAATGTGTTCCCGACGTGTCGTGGTCCTACTTTTTTTAAAATCGACGTGCCATCATGTCATTGTCGCCATGTCACGTGTCGGTGTCCATGTTTCCTAGCAAAGAAGGAATCCAAACATCTGCCTTTTTTTGTTACAATAGCAAAGAATCCAACAATCACCTTTTCCTTCACTGCAAGTTTACTTATAAAAGCTGGATGCACATTATCAAACGGTTTAATTTGTTTGGTACCCTCCTAAGAAAGTGGAACATGACCTTTTTGAATGGTTATCCAGATGGTGGCTCAAAGGAAATCCAAGAATCTTGTGGGTAATGCTTGTAGAGCTTTCCTATGGGCTCTTTGGTAGGAAAGAAATGGAAGATTGTTCTTAATTAGGTAGGTGGAGCGTCTTGGTGCTAGGTAGAAGGAATCAAGGAAAGAGGGTCTCCTTGTCTTAAGACCCCTAGTCACCACCACTTTTCCTCTTGGCCTCCCATTAATAAAGGAGGAGTAACTCACGTCTCACAAATAACCCCACATCCACATCCTCCATTTGTAACCAAAACCCGTCTTCTCCAAGACCTTGGTCCAAAAAATTCCAGTCTGCATGGACATAAGCTTTCTCAAAGTCAATCTTAAGGAGGACACCTTCCTTCTTTCTAGATCTATATTCCTCATCTGTCTCGAGGACTTGATCCAAAATTTGTCTACCCGCTACAAAAGCCCCTTGAAACTTCGAAATAGTTGACAGGAGCACTTTCTTCAGCCGATTAACCAACGCTTTAGCAAGAATTTTATACACACTCGTAATCAGACTAAACGGTCTGGTCACGGACTCCTTCGGAATCAAATAGATGAACGTATAAAAAATGGAGTTATTTAAGATACCCCTTTCAAAAAATTACCAAAAAGCTTTAACTAGATCCTCTTCGATCAAAGTCCAATTTTCTTAATAAAATGCCAAAGAGACCCCATCCCGGCCGGGGACTTAGGCCTATCACTCCCAAAGACTGCCTATTTAATCTCCTCTAAAGTAAAAGGTTTAGATAAACCGTCACTACCCCCCCCCCCCCCGATGGGATTCCAATCAATTCCTTCGACAAAAGGTTTGTGACCAACTACGGCCCGTAAAGGCTCGAGAAGAATGAGATAACCTCTTCCTCTATCCCCTTCTCATCTCTAATAACCTCCTCAACCTCATTAGTTCTTGCTTTTTCGCCCACTAGCCATCTTGTGAAAGAAAGAGGTATTGCAATCACCATCCTTAGCCCAATCCACCTTCACTTTTTGTCTCCAACCTCCTCAAACCGGGTCTTAAGGGAATTCTTTCAGCCTTCAAAGAGCCATCCATAAGACCCTCCAACTCCACATCCAACTCATCAATCCCTTTATGCTTGGCCAAGATCTCCTGTTTCTATAATTTAACATCATCAAAAACCTCTCTATTCCAAATCTTGAGCTTCCCTTGGAAAGCCCTCAACTTACCCATAAACTAAAAGCCTTTCCATCTACCCTGCACAGGCTCACTCCACCACCTGGGAAACTGGGATTTTAAATAGGGATGTTGGAGCTACATATTCTCAAATCGAAAAGGACGAGATCCCCAATTCTGACTTCTCAAAGTAAGGATTAAAGGCCAATGATCCAAGGTAACTCTCGGACCTACCACCCATTGCAGCTCCCTAAACATCTTAATCCAATCCAAAGACACTAGAACCTGTTGATCCTACTTCACGCTCTACTGTTGGCCAGAGTAAATTTCCCATTGAACAACGGAGGATCCACCCACTTTCCTCCCTTGATAAAAGGGAGTTCTCTCTTTTGTGGGCTTGTTTTTTATATGCCCGTGTATTCTTTCTTTTTCTTTTTTTCTTTTTTTTCTCAATGAAATTTGTTGTTTTCATTTTTTTAAAAAAAGAAGGATTATGCAATGAGCTTTTCATCTCAAAGTGAGTTCTCCACTGCCACTTCAGTCGAGCTTTATTTCTAGGCTGTTCTTTCAGGAAACTAACACGGAACCAAACACAAAAATGTCCAAATGATGGGGAGATGAGTCATCATCCAACTCACACCTATGGAGTTTACATAATAACTGCTTCAGTTGGCCAGGAGTGACTGGTTAAAGATGTAACAACCTACATAACAACCTGGTTAAAGAACGCCAGGAGTGGCCAACAAGATGTAATACGAATACCACGACCACATGCCCTCAAAGGTACTATGTTCATCTTTAAAACGCTAACTTTTCATTCCTTCCAAAGAACCCATAAGATGGCTCTTACAGCACACCCAAACTTAGCTTTCCTCTTGAAGAATGACCACACAACCATGGGTTAGTACTAGCCTTAGAGTTCTGAAAGTGATACCAGCTGACACCAGCTCCAAAAATAAAAATAAATAAATAATAAATAAATTGTAAGTGATGTAGGGACCTTCGGCTAGTTTACCATTTGTATAAGATGTTTTTATGCTTTCCTTTGTATTCTTATTTCTACTGTTTTTAGTTTATTAAGTTTTGATTAAAATTAGTTTCAGTTTAGGTGTGAACAAACCCTTCCTCTTTGGATCTATTTAAAGAGGGAAGACTGTCATTTGAAAGATATAATAAAATTCCTATTTTCTATGATTCTCCAAGAATTGGTTCTACACCAGTAAGCCATTAGCCACCCCACATTAGAGATTATAGCCATAGTATGGGTGGGAGCTCCTTTTTAATTTGGTTCAACAAAACAAGTGCTACGGAGAAAAACTAAAGTAGGAATTTGTTATGGTTAATAAAAAAATTAACGGCTATTACAATTAAATGTCAGACTGCATGCAGAAAAGATATATAAATATATATTTCACAAAAATAATAAAAATAAATAACGAAAACCACTCCTTCAACAGAGAAAGAATGGGATAAATAGGAAAAAGAAAGCAATATACTATTACTAACAACAAGCATGCAAGTAAAAAACTATATGATAGTTGCAAAGACAATGCAAGTAGGATACAAAATTTGTTTTCGTATTATCAACTCCAAAGGGACTCAAGAGCAATACTGTAACCCTCCATGACAACTTGACACAATTCTTGCAGTAAGTCTCTGATATAAAGTAGGTCAAGAACTTCAATATAAAAATAAATCCAGGATATTAATTATTAATACCATCAACAATCCCAACACAATGAATCTCAGTATAATGGTTGCATTAGGCATCTAAGGAAGAGATCGACTCTTAAGGATAATTTTTTCCAGTCGCCAGATTGGCAAGAACTAAGCTTCATATATTATTTTGTCAAAGATCAGCCCTTGTACCCAAAGTATAATCCATTTAGGATGCAAGGTGAAATTACAATAACCTGATAAATCCATTCTTAATTTTAACAGCTTTAATCATAATGTCTTGATAAAGGAACAATATATTAACCCAAGAACACCAGCAAAACAATGATAGCTCAGGTCTCATGTTCTCTTCCCTTCCACTCAAACTGAACGTGTGAAGACCAAAAAATAACAGCATTATATCTAGTCTGATGAATTCTCTAGTCATAAAATGTACCAAAACAAGTTAATCTAATTCTAATAATTAGTGCTTACTGATTAAACCATAAAAATAATTTATATAGATTTTTGCCAACGAATTTATACCTAAATGGGCATATATAGAGGTAAAAATTCAGGTGTCTCCTAAAAGAGATGTTTCAAAACAATTTCAGAGATAATTGATGCAATAGCAATACTTCAAAGTCATTTTGAGGATACAATAATTGTATGAGCATCATTAACAGACCTCCAGGCCCTCGTCTTGCTCCCAAGCAAGGCCAGGACCATTATACATGTTCTTGATAAGCAATGTACACGATTTGTCAGGATAGAAGTGAATTCTGCTACAACGTTGACCAAATCGACAAGCTCCAGTTTTAAGATGGAATGGACAATGTGATTTATCCTGTTGGAACAAAAATATAACAATAGGTAAAGGTTATTTATTACGATGACAATTGAATAGATATAAAACTACTAGAGAAGGAATAGGTATGTACAGATAGTAGGTATACAAAGGAAGAGAAGGAGAAATGCCTGTTCAGTTCCAAAGTTTGGCACTTGGCTTGCAACATCCTCAATCACTTGTCTAGTTGAAATTGGTGCATTCATATAATCTGTAAAAGCTTCAGATTGCGGAGGAAGAGGGTTTGATGTAGGCCTATGAGCATCCTACAGAAATAATAATATATAAATATCTATGATCATAAGAATTTTCTTTCCAACATGTCCCAGGTTAACATAAACAATGATGATCTAGACAACAATAATAGCCTAGTTGCAGAATGAATACCTCAAGGCTTTTCTCAGGTTGAACACCCTTCTTAGGAACCTTAATTAGTTTCTTCTTCAAAATTATCTCTTCTCCTTTCCAGATTACTTCTGCAGGCCCTTCAATGTATTCCCAACCATCTTCCTCATTAAACTCATTTTCATTTTCAGCCTACAAAAGAAGGTTTCAAACTGGTGGAGTGACAAGGAGACATGTGACCCACGGCATAGTAATAGAAAGCGATTGCAGTTTCTGTTACAAGAATTTCATGATGTTTTTTATGTATGGAGGAAACTGACTCAGTAATCAATCATAGACTATAAAGCTGAAAGCTAACTAGAAATCTATCAACAGGCTACGAGTACTGTTCAACAACAAAGCCAAAATTGGAATAAAATAAAATAACAGATAGCCACCACAGAATCACTAGAAGGGAAAGAAAAACCTGCCGCGCCGTCGATTCTTCTTCCAGCGCTCTCCTTTGCTGCTCTTCTTCTTCCTCCTCAGCCATTTTCTTCTTCTTCAACTCCATAGCCTCCATCCACGCCCTTTCACTTTCCTCGAATAGCTTCCTCTCCCTCTCCGACCTCTCCTCCTCCTCCAACTCCATCAACCGAATCCTCCTCTGCTCTTCAGGATCGTTCAACCGCGCCTCCTCTTCCTGTAGCATTTTCAGTGCCACCTCTTTTCTTAATTGCTTCCGTTTAATCTTCTTCAACGCTTTCCTCTTCTCCTTCCTGCATAGATTCTCCATTGAACATGGCTTTTCTTCTTCTTCTCCTATAAGATTAGGTTCCTCCATTAGGCTCGCAAAATTTCGCAGTGGTGCTCAAAATTGGAGCTCTTAATCCAAGCTGAGCAACGAAAGACCGTCTCGTCGCGGTGTGGGAGTGACAAAGGAATTCAATCTCTGTGTTGATCGGGTGTTCGTTGATGTGGGTCAGATGGAACTTCCAATTTATCAGCAGCCGTTGAAACGAAGGAAAATTGGACAAAGAAGACCCATTTAAAAGGACCTTTTTTTTAATATCGTGATTAGGAAAATTATTTAGGGAAATATAGTGGTTTTGAAACTATTTAGAAATCTATGGTTGTTTTGGAGATTTCGAGGCAGGGATTTAGTTTAAAATATTTTGTCGAGGGTTCAACCCTCGACCTATAAAAAATTAAAGAAGAGATCGAGAGTTTGACCCTCGACCTGAGAAGAGGATAAGGGTTCAACCCTCGACCTGTCGAAAACTAAAGAAGATCTGTAAGGGAAGATGAGAAAATTTGCAACTCTCGACCTCTGAAAAATTAGCGCTTATCGTCTAGCTTCCAGCGTCTATCGTCTAGCATTCAACGTCTATCGTCTAGCTCCCAATGTCTATCGTCTAACACCCAACGTCCATCGTCTAGTGCCCAACGTCTATCGTCTAGCACCCAACGTCCATCGTCTAGTGCCCAACGTCTATCGTCTAGCAAACGATTTCGCTCTCAGCAATCTCGCTGATCTCGCTCTCAACGATCTCGTCGATTTTGCTCTCAACGATCTCTTTCTCAGCGATCTTGCTGATCTCGCTCTCAACGATCTCACGCATAGCCTATCGCTTAGCTACTGCGAGCATTGTTTACCTCCGCGCAATTACTACACAATCGCCCAGCGCACGCCTACATGATCGCTTACCTCATTGTGTAGTGTCGTTCACTTACTAGATGATCGCATACCCAAAAAATTGATGCGTTATTTTATTAAGTGGAAATATGGATGATATGCGTTGATGGATTGCGTTGTGCACTCAAGTTTCCCCAGCGGAATTCAAGTGTAAATTCCTCTAAGTTTCCTAGTAAGTCCAGGGTCGAACACAGGAACTTGTGAAAATAGATTGCGTTGATAATTTTTTTTTATGAAAACTTTGCGGTAACCGGGAAAATAAATAAAGTGTTTGGTTTTTGATTGTGTTGATTAAAAAGAAATAACAAATGCGGCACAGTTTGAAAGGAGTTGATAAACGGGAAATGCGATGAATATGCGGTGAATGGATTGAGAAAGATTTCGGCTAACACTCCCTAGAATGCGTTCATGCTTTGGATCATGTAATATGCATACAACAGTAAACCACCTCTCGGTGCGAATACCACAGCTTCTAAGGCTAGAACGCATGCGATAATTATGCAATAAGTCTACAGGGTTTACACATAAACCTCCATCTCTATTTATGCGATGACAACATGACATTCACATAAATATGCGACCACATAATATCATTCCATTCCTGGGATGCATGCGATGCAAGTTGACAAACAAAGCTTATCTCTAAGTCCCTATCTCTTATTTATGCAAGCCATATTGCTCTTTCGAGTCCAGATTCTAACCTAGCTCTCTCGAGACATTAGGTTCTTTCTTTAGACTCTCTCTCGAGTAACTCTAAAGGGTAATTTGCACAGCATAAAACAAGACAATCGCAAGCAATGAACTTTCTAGGTCATGTTAGCTTAGTTCTTCTCAACCCATCAACTGGTTTAGCTACTCATGCATATTAAGAGAGTGAGCAGATGTAGAAATAGGACTTCCATTGAAGAGATACGAAGATGAAGTACAAATAACAATGCAAGTATAATAAAGAGCCTGGTAGCAATTTCTTGCTGCCAGGCGTTTTACACTGTTTCTACTCGTGCTCTAAAGATATTCTCGCTCTCGTGAGAGTCGGCCCGCTCTCTGCCCTTACACCCCAAAGTTCTCTTTCGAGTTGCCCTGGGCGATCTCTGGCGCCACCACTCTTCTCGTGCTCCGCCTTAAAAATGAAAGAAAAACTATGAACAAAAGACGGTGAGCTGGTTATATTGTGAACAATCAACCAATCAACCCCTTTTCTGAAGAATATACTTGGTATTTATAGGGCATCAATGGTGAAAGGTGGCTTATCTCTCCCGGTTGTACAGATGGGACAGCTTTAATTCTTGATTGACGTGCTGAATGATTGTTGCCGATAAAGCTGAATGTACTTTGTGATCGTTATCGACTGTCAACTTAATTTGGATTCGACTGTCATCAGCTTTCTATCTCATCGCTCTTAATTGGCCTTTCACTTAGATGCGCCTACCATGTTGCACTAACCAAGTTGCGGCGATCCTTCTTGGGCGAATGTTTACGAGCATAATCAACACAAAGTCTTGCGGTGAAGTTGCACTTGACCGATAATTTCCTATGATCACAATCTTGCATTACGTTAACGCATATTCTGCACAAAAAATACAAAAATCAATAGTTCTAATGCGTTGAACACATGCGACCACAATATTATAGAATGTATGCCTAATGGACGCAATTTAACATATTTCATCAACACAATCCAACATTGTTTAAGAACTTAGCACTATGATAACGTGCATTTCTGTCCATTATCACATACTCAATCGTATAGTGTCGCTCATTTTGAAGAATGTTATCTGAGCAAGAGCATTTATAGACAACATTCGAGCTCCTTTGAGGACTCCATTTATGCACTCTGATAGATTTGTCGTCATCCACCCATATCTGAATCCTCCATCATGTGCTTGAGTCCATTCCTCTAAGGCTTGCGGCAGCCTCAAGTGTGTGCGAGCAAAGGCGCTAGACGATCGTGTAGCAGATGAGCGGCACTCTACAATTGGGTATGTGATCGTCTAGTAAGTGAACGACACTACACGATGAGGTAGGCGATCGTGTAGGCGGGCACTGGGTGATTGTGTAGTAATTGCGCAGAGGTAAACGATGCTCACAATAGCTAAGCGATAGGCTTGCGCGAGATTGTTGAGAGCGAGATCAGCAAGATCATTTGCTAAACGATTGAGCTAGACGATAGACGTTGGGCATTAGACGATGGACGTTGGGTACTAGATGATAGATGTTGAGCACTAGATGATAGACGTTGAATGCTAGACGATAGACATTGGGTGCTAGACAATAGACGTTGTACATTATTCTTTTAATTAAGTTGTACATTATTTAATTAAGTTAATTAAGTTGTACATTATTCTTCTAACTGAGAAATAATTTTTTTTTAATTGAGAAATAAATATTTTTTTCTTTCAGATCATGGCTTTAAACCCAGGACCTGTTGATCCCGATGTTTTGTACGACCAGTTCATTCATCGATCATCTATTGTATGGCGAGATCGTACTATTGGAGAAATATCTTGCAGGCGTCGAGAGGCAGTTCTCCAGCGCACTATCCCACTCCACCCTTGAATACTACCGTTACTGCACACATCTGGATTCTATGGGGTTACCATATTGGGATCTATTCAATTGGACTGGCATTTGATCACAACCTTGATCGAGAGATGGAGGCCTGAGACGCATACATTTCATATATTTGTTGGAGTGTGCACTATCACTCTACAAGACATAGAAGTGTTATTGGGGTTATCAGTTGATGGTTGAAGCCAGTCACCGGGAATTGATGTTATGATGACTGGTCACAAGTTTGTCAACTGTATCTTGGTGTGACCCCACCTGCCGATAAAATTAAAGGATCGAGGTTATGTTTGATATGGTTAGGAACACAATTCCGTGAGCTTACAGATGATGCAGACGAGGAAACCATCATAAGATATGCGCGAGCATATATACTACAACATAGGCTTGGGAGCGATTTCCAACAATGGCTCTACAACTACAACATGTTAATGACGCTCAGTTAGTTGAACAAGCCTACGGTTCTCGATATGTTGTTTTAATTCAATTTAATTTTTATATTACCGATCTAGTTAATTTAGATTCTAAATTATCAATTTAAAAATTTAGGTGGAGAGACAAATTTTGTATGACTAGGACAACCACACATGTAGTCAGCCAGTACAGATACATGTTTGATCTGCTTCAACCTAATCAGGTACATTACACTGAACCCAATTGATTATTTTATACACATTTTTATTGTATTTGTCTTTAATGTTCTCCAATATAATATTTTGTGTTTCAGGTTATTTGGGAGTCGTACAAAATTATTATGCATACTTTGCTCCATTTCTGTACGAATGGTCAAAACATATGGCGGACGATGAGTCCTCTCATATGTTTTCACATTGGTGAATGGCATCTTCCTGACAAGGTGATGAGACAATTCGGTTTTCAGCAAGATGTCCCATCGCCTTGTAATATTGAACCCCTGCTGCATGATATCGATTTAAGGATTGTAAATTGGTCCGAAAAAGTTGCACATTTAGTAGTACGATGGCACTATCATGCAAGGTTTATTGCAGTGGAGGTTTCTATTGAACAGTTTGACAGGGATGTCATTCAAGACTACATTCATTGGTATAATAATATCACAAGACACTATGTCACTCGTCTGGGAGCAGACATGGGTCATCTGGTAAATGAATGAATATTATCTAATTATTTTTAATTTAAATTTATTTTAAGTATTATCTAATTGTTTTATAATTCACAGAGATCGAACAACAGTAGACTCCGTGATGTTGCGAATGATTTGAACTAGGTTCTTGCTACATGTAGTGACAACCAAAGCTATATGGAGGAGATACATTATATGTACGATATACCTATTGTTCCTCCACCAGCTCCTAGACATAGAGGACCTATACGGGAAGAGGATGAGTTTGATGAGGTTGCCCATAATGTGGAAGAGTTGCCTCCTGTGATGCAGACGCAGAGTCAAACTGATTATGTTAGTTCGATGATGATGATGCCAACATTTGGTTCAGGACATTATGACTTAAAGGCTGGTCCTTCGTCTTCATACATGCATGGACACGGTCGGGGTCGTGGAGAGCATAATGAATATTTATATCTTGAAGTGTCTGCAGAGGTACCAGAGCAACATCAAGAAGAACCAGAGTAACCTCAAATTCGAAGTCGATGACGAAAACCAGCTCAAAATCGACGACGTCCATCTTGTGGGACACATTGATTTTTGTAATTATTTTTATATAAATGAGATATTTTAATTTACACTTTTTTATTTTGATGAGATATTATTTTTTTAAATTTATTCTTTTTAGAGTTTAAATAAAATAATAAAATAATAAAATATTTTTAGAAATTATTTTATAAAATGGAAAATTCAAAAAAAAAAAAAAAAGAAACACAAAGGTCAAACGTTGAAAAAGTAAAAAAGATAAAAAAAAAAAAAAAAAGAAAACAAAGATCGAGGGAGGTCGAATTTTGAACCATCGACCTATTTAAAAAAAACAACAACAATATTTTTCTAAATAATTTCAAAAGTATAATTTTTTATAAATTGTTTTTAAAACTACCATATTATTTAATTTTTCCCATTTAAAAGGCCGAGAATGGCAAACGAGAAAAAAAATGTGAAATGTCCTCTTGTCATGATGATGTGAATTTACAATATGGTCCTTCCTTTCTTGAATTTTTTTGTTTCTTTTTTCTTCTCCGGTTTCTTTTTTTTTTTTTCCTTTTCTTTTCTTTTTTGTTTCCTTTTCATTTCTCTCTCTCTACGCGTTATCTCTTCTTCTTCGATCTCTTTCCTCTATGCATTTTCTTCTTCTTCTTCGACACGGCGAGTTCACATGACAGCTCTAATGCGACCAACTTCGATGAACAACAATAAGAGCGAGAGAGAAGATTGATTTTGTGAGTGAGGAAAGAAAGAGCGATACCGACGAGAGTGAGACTGGTGAAAGCGAGACTGACGAGAGCGAGATAGGCGAGAGCGAGACTGGTGAGAAAGAGAAGAAGACGGCCTATTATTCCATGGATGTTCAAAAATGAATCATCAGTGAGACCGGAGAGAGCAAGACTGACGAGAGTGAGATCGACGAAAGGGGGAAGAAGACGATCCATTGTTCCATGGATATTTGTAAATGGATCATCAGTGAGGGGGAGAGCGAGAGCGAGAGTGGGCGAGAGCGAATTCTTTTCCACATGCACGTGTATATTTTGGTAATTTCATCCGAATTTGACGTCAGCAAAGGGTCACTCAACTTTTTTTTTCAAAAATCGGGTCATTTGACATTTTCGACCCAATTTGTGGCTCATTCGTACAAATTTCCCGTTGAAATGACTTGCTGTCGTCGATGGTGAAGAAAAAAAGTGATACCCTTTTGCGACAATCAGTGGGTACTCTCCGATAGAAAGTTTAAAGTTTTCGCCGCTGGTGGTAAGAGATTTTGAGCGTGGAGCCCAGCTACATGAAGAGAAATTTTGAAAGTATGAAATCTAAAACTCTTTTTTCAGAAAATAATTAATGCATCTTGTGCCTTCCACTAAATTGTCCTATCATTATGTGACATGTGACAAACTATTCTTATTTATTTTTTAAAACATTTTAATTACATTTTTAGTGTGAGTGATGGGAAGGGAAAGCATTGAGATAGGTGCATATTGGGATGTATCCAAGTATACCCTTTTTTTATTCAAATATGAAAGTAGAAAGTCTATTTGGGAGAGTTTATAAGTTTGGAGTTCATATGTTTGTAAAGTTCATATTTGAATGGTTTTATCTAAGTTAAGAAGTCCGTATTTGCACCAACTGATTACATAGGGGCCGCCCACGTGTCCCCTCAAATTATCACTTTTTATATTTAATAATGAAGGGTTTGGAATACCCTAAAGCAGAAGCAAACGAATGCGTAGTGTCCCGTTTTCAATTTACAGAACATGAAATTACAGATGACGCAAAACAACAATGAATATTTTACATTAAACATGCTTTTTTGTTGTGAAATTCAGGGAGGGAAAAACGATCGAGAGGGTTACCCTTGAAGATTTTTTCTTCTTTGTTTTTCTTTGCCACAACTAAGTATTACGAACTGAACTTCTTCTCCCTAACACGAATGGAACTTCGTAGCAAGTCCTCGAACACAATAAGATCTCCTTTAGGTACCACCATAAGTTCATCCTCGTTATTCTCAAAGTGAGAACCACATAGAGTTACGTGGGTTTGCATTTTAATTTTGTGACAGAGGAAATTTTAATTGAGAGAAAAAAATACAGAAAGAAATCTTGTAGAAAGATAAAGGATGAAGATGAAGCAGTTGAAGTTCATCTCTTTACAATTTATGTTTCACGTATATGATAGAGGGGGGTTGAGGGAGTTATTAAAAAATAACTCCCTCCCCTTTTTATTTTTTCAAAATTTTGAATTTTAATTTCATAATCATAATATATATATTAACTAACTTAATATATATATAAACATTAAACTATATGATATATCATATATAACATATAACCTATATTTATATTATATGATATATAATATAATCTATAATTTATTACTCTCTCATATAACCTATAGTATTAATACGAATCATATTCATAATTATTTTAATCTATAGTTTTCATATGAATCATATTTATATAATTTGAATCATATTCAAATATTTATTTCTCTCCTTAAAACTTTATTTTATAATGTATCATATACATTATATATATTATATCTTATATAATTAATTTGAACAATTCAAATTAATCGAAAATTAATTTGATTCTCATTAATTCTTATTGAGCTAACAATGGGACCTTATGGACTTATAGATTGAAGCTCCAATGATACTTGATTAATTAATTAAACTCTTTAATTAAACTAATCAACCTTCATTAACTGCTGATCACTCTACTAAAGATCAACGGCTGCACTTTTCGCACTATAGATATATTTCTATGTCCATTGGATATAATCAATCAACAATACATGGACCCTTCACAAATTGCTCGTAAGTACAGTGTTAGGTTTTTAAAGGATGTATATTTTCTATGTTAATTTTCCCAAAATAGTGTTATTTTTTGCTTTAAATGCTAATTTTGTAGGTAAAACGGTCCCCGAGGCGTTTAGAAGTCATTAAGAGAAAATTGGGCCAAAAGGATAAAAAAATGACAACCAAAATCAACAAATTGAAAAGAATCAAAAAATTACCAAAATGCTATCATGTATCAAGTTTCACCATCGAGTTTCAGCATCACGACCCTAGGAGAAGCGTCGAGCAACGCTTGAAGACATAACGTTCACTTCTGTTGCAAAACAGGGCATCGTTGTGGTGACGGGAAATTAGAAGTCAAATTTACTCGACAACTAAAATCCTTTGGACTCGGTATGCGATGGACGTTTTTAAGATATGCGTTGTTAGTCATGCGTCGATGGTCATGCATTGGAATGAATATGCGCCAACAAATGTATGCGATGACCATGCATCCTGTCACAAGTTTTCTTGCTCTCATGCCAAGTATAACGTGAACGCAAGTTTCTCGAGTAATCCGAGGTCGAACATAGGGACTTGTAGCTATATGTATGCGGTGATGTGCATGCGGCGGTTTAAATAAAAGAATGGAAGGGAGGTTGCTAAGTTAACCCTACTCCTACTCCTATCTAACAGACAACGCAATGAGAATATGCATGAGAGGTAGAGATACGACAACTCTTGGCATGAAATAGATGAATGGGAAAATAGATAAAATGTGGAGATGATTTCATTGCAACCCTTAAGAATGACCGCTAAGGGCAACCTTAGTCAATGCAAGCCAGCAATCAGCTACACACACTACGAACCTAACTCTAGGACAGTACATGCAGCTGTAGTCGCTGGATACTTGCCGAGAAGCCTATGCTGCCTAGACCTCCATAACCAGCTATCATACGTGCCCGCCGATGTAGCAGCTGGCTTTGCCGCATAACCCCTTATTCCTACTTTTTGGACGCAATGTAAATTCTAATCTTGTAGGTGTCGGATACATGTGTTGATGCAAAACGAGAGCTTTCTCTAAGATTCCCATTCTTGCTACATGCGTTCAATCCGCTCTCCCAAGTCTTAGATTATGTTTTAGACTATCTCCCAATGTAGCTTAATGATGAATTGAACACACTCACCTGAGGACAAGGTAACGCGCTCAATGCCATGAACTCCTTTGCTGACCTAAGAGTTGTTCCTTCCCTTAGTGAACAATGCATAATTAACTTAATTGCGATCAACCACTTACCTCAACCGCGAATGTCTATTGTGGTAGTTGCTGACTCTATTCATAAGACAAGGCAAGTAGACCATTTAGCCTATAGACAGGCATGTGCGCACCTTCACACTAAGCAAATAAGGTTATCCCAACACTCACACAACGCACACCTCTCGGTGGTCGCTACATTGCTTAATATCTCTTCAATCCACCTTATGACTAAGTATGCAATACCCAAGCAATCCACTAGAGTGTTGCAATGAAAGATAAATGCTAAAGCAAAGAGAAAGAATGGAGATGGATGCGAAGGAACAGAGAAATGCATGAAAAATCCAATTGTGATTAATTCCTAATCCACAAAAATGTCCATTACAATACAATATAAACCAAGTAGGAACGAAATGAAGAGATGACGCTGGAAGAAAGACTTGCTTCCCAAACGGATGTCCGTGTCATAGGCTGCCTCGAGTTGGCTCGTGGATGGGCAGTGGAGCTAATCTTCCGAGAGTTACTTGATCGAAGGGCTCTATTGGATGAAGGAGGTGAAGAACTCTCAAGCGTCTTCTCACACATTTTGTCTGGATCACGAGGAAAATCCCCAGATAACTTGAATTTCTGCTCATCGGCTTCTATTTGTAAAGCTTGGATCGCCGACAACATTAATGGACTACTCTGAGTCTGACATTCGACACGTTAGTCTTTTTCTGAACCTCTACCGCTAACGGCGTGGTAGGTGAAAGGTCAACATCATCTTTTGATTTTCTCGAAGTAGATGCATTGATGCGTTCATTCCACCAACCTTGCATTGATCCCATTAGTATGCGTTATCGCATAGCCACAATCATTCAATGACCGCATTCGCTTAATACCGCAATTCTACACGATGACCGCAATCGCTTGACGAACGCAACTCTCATGCGATGGACGCATACGACTGATTACCATAACATCCATGCGTTGATCGACGCATTTGCCTTTGTGATGGAGAGTTTCTCTGCATGCAATCGTCTATGCGGTGGTTTGGTTTCCGCGTTTGCGTCCACTTCTTGTTTTAGCTATAAAAATAGAACATTGAACGCATAATAATGCAAAATAATGGGTTAGTTGAGATTCAACATGCTGATCGCCGCAAGCTCATGTTCTCGTGAATTCCTATCATGATTGTCGCATATTCTGCTTAACGACCTTCATAATTCTAAGAAAAAGGCGTTAGATGACATACATTTCTGCATGTCATTACGTTGCAACGCTCCCCATAGCATTGCAATTTTTGAATTTTGGCGCGATTCATCATACGCGAGCGCACTTCACGTAATGCAACGTCAAGCACCAACGTCATGTCTCAAGTACAATGTTTCTTGGATTTTTGCGATTTAGCATTGCAACGCTTGCTTCAGTGTCATGATGCTACCCTACAAGTATAAATTGTTTCTCTTTCATTTTTGCAAAGGAGGGGGAGCACAGTTTCAACGGTGGTTGGAATTTCTCTCTGTATCAATTAGTTTCTATGTTAATTTTCTTTCCTATTTAGGTTAGATTTTGATTTTTTTTTGAATTGTAATCAATAACTTGTAATTCTTCATGAATTTCTCTATAGATTTGTGAAGTAATTCAATCTTGTTTCTATTTCAAGAGTTCATGCAAATTCTTTTGAGTTTTTCTACTTTCTTTATCATTAGCATTCTGAGTTTGAGCATTCTTGAATATGATTTTAATTCTTAAAACATGTTGAATGATCTCTATCTTGAGCATGTTTAGCCTAGATGCTTGGTTTTGTCACATTCACTCATGATTGAATACTTTGTTTTTAATGTGTTCGATAGAATGTCTAGCCAAGATCTCCAAGAGGCAATAATAATTGTGTGTTTAATGGCTGACTTACCTAGGATGCACTAATTATTAGATTTGGAGAAAATTTGGTTAATTGAGAAAGCTATCTTAACAATTAATTGACGCAATTGAATCTTAGAACTTAATACACGTGTTTTCTCTTCTATTTGACCGCTAAAGAACCCTATAGAGCTAGAAACATGTAGATAGAATAAGGTTAGGGCTATCCTACCTTAATCGTTGATTAGGACGCTTTCTTGACCAGGTTGTGCTATTTGTCTGCCTTTGTAGAGACTAGTTTAATCTAGATTAAGTAAGTAGTTGCGTGCTTAATCCGATTGTGAATTAAATTTTTAGAATTTAATGATAAGAATTATAATGAATGTCTAACTTGGATTAGAAGCACGATTGTTCTAAACTTGATTACAACTATCCTTTATCTCTTGATTTTTAGCATGTTTCTTGTTTTAATAAAAAAACCCCCGTTTTATAGTTTTCATAGTTAATCTTGGTCAAAGAAAAGATTAAATAAAATTTACCTGCGGATCGACCTCTTACTTCCACTTTAACTACAAGTTAGTTAGGTTGTTGTTTGAGCTTTATAAATATTGTTTGTTTCAGGTTAGGTAGAACTAACGACACCTACTTTACATTGAACAAAATGGTGTCGTTGCCGGGGAAATGACTAACCATTTAATCTTTTTCTTAGCTAAACTTAACTAGCAAACTTTAAAACACCAAAAATATTTTCTTCTTTTTGTGTCTACTTATCTTAATATGGCGAACATGAACATCTATTACGTGCTTCAAGCGATGTATACAGCCCATTGAAGAGAACAAGAGGTAAGAGAATTTAGTGAGCTTAAAAGTGAAGTAAATGAACTAACCTCTCTTGTTTGAGTTGTGCTTGCTGAACAGATACAAGTTTCGCGTGGTCCTGAACACGAGTACTACCCGACTTGGGACGAGTCCGACCGAACTCCATCATCAATGCCGTATTTTTCTACCAATTTAAGTAATTTCTCAGAAAATTTAGTTGATGAACTTTCTAACTACTCTTGTGAGTTTGTGCAGGAACATTCTTATCTTTCTCAAGAACCAACAAGTTTCTAGTAGAATGGGTTTTATTCTAGACACGAAATCAGAGCCAACATTCAAAATCTTTGTGACCTCGTCGCCCAGATTACCTATTCGGTTAGGAGAATCGAGGAGTCTTGGGAAGATATATTTTCTAAGAATACTGAGTTAAGCGGTGGAAGAATTCACATCGATAATCCAGTAGAGTCGTCGATTCTTCGAAATTCCTATCAAGGTAAGACATTGGATTTAGTAATGTATGAATTTGCTAATGGATTTTCTGATTTTGAGCAGGATTCAATTGAGTTTCACCCGGAAACTCAAGCCCATATGCCAGTTGAGGTCCATCAAACACCTAAGCTTACACACTCTATGCTTACATTGGAAAACCATTCAGAGCCTTCCATCGTCTATGGCACTGAAGTCGATCTAATTGAGGAGTTTCCTTGGATTGACAGTACAGATGATGTTTATTCCATGTCATTTTTAGAACAAGTAAGTAGGGATAAGTATGAGCCCTCACCACATCTTAAGAAATCTCAAGTAAAATAGTTAGAGACTTCCAAGCCTAGAACCGTAGTTTTTCCTGGAATTTCTTGCATCTTCGATTATTGCTCGTATTTTCCTTTAGAGTCAGAATCTATTGTTGAGTCTTTTCTTTCTTTTGACTCTTTTGGGTCATTTAAGTCTTTTAATTCTTTCCTTTTCTCTCTCTTTTTTTTTTTTTTTTTTTTTTTACCAAATATTAGAAAAGTCAAATTCGACCTATTTGGTTCTCGAGAGAGGATGAGTTTTCTTATAGCCCTTCCCGGCTATATAGATTCATCCAAGAGAGGATCAGAGAAATATGAAAATTTTTATGTACCTTGAAAGGCATAAGAGACGGGTCGCGTCGAGCAATCGACGTTAAAAATTTGCCCTTCCTAGAAGTAGCCAGACATAGAAAATAAAACACGTTTTTTTTAGAATTAGTTTTAGTTGTAGATTTGATTTCTACTTCTTTGTTCCTAGGATAGTCTTTGTTTCTATTTTAAAAAAAAGGGGGGCCACAGCGTCGCAACGTTGTGTAAGTAGCGTCGCGACGCTATGAGATAGAAACACAATTTTAAACCAGTTTTTATCATTCGAAAAAGGCCAAAACTTGATCCCCTCTTCTCAAACTCGACTCTCTCTCAAATTTTCTCCCCACTCCTTGGTGATTGTTGGGATTGGTATCCTAATTCTCCGAGAGTCTCGTTGTAATGATACACATTGTTTTATGAATAAAATAACTGTATTTTGACATTTACTCATATCCAATAAACAAAGCTCCATGGTTATCTTATGTAAACTTAAGCATGCATATGTGATATACAAGTGAATCATGCCTTAAGTGATAACCTAAATAGGTTTGTAGTATAAGGATTAAGGTGAGATATTTGATCCTGGTGACATTATAGATACGACCCACTTTATAGAGGTTTGCAAGTGTTGTAAACTACTACAGATGGTAGATCCTGACCATTATGTGGAGACATGCGAGCAGGGGTGTCCTATACAAAGAGTTATACAATATCGGACCACAAGATGTCTAGACTTTGTATATAATGCCATTGATACTTGAGACTTACATCTCACCTAAACGACCATAAGTGACACGACCTTAATCCTGAGTGTTTTGGGAACTTCAGCCTTTGAGGGTGGTCCTTTGATTAGTATGGGTGAGAGTGGCCAAATTGCCAACTCAACATGCTTACCTTTTTGGGGACTTGTCTAATCTAGGAACTGGGAATTCATTACACAAGATGGAATTCACTCATTTCCCGAAGCAGGGATAAGTAGACAAATTTCTCCCTTAAGGGCTGATTCTGGGGCTTGAACATAGTGGCCACAACTGCTCTTTGGAAGAAAGGACTCAGTTATAGTAGAACTATGACTTATGTTCATTAGAGGATTCAGTGGTACTTAAGGAGTTAGATGTAACTACAGGGCATAACGGTTATTGGCCGAGCTGTACTTACGAGCGATCTGTGAAGGATTGTCGCACTGCTGATTGGTTAAGATGGACACATAATATATATGTGGTAAGGAGAGTTCAGTCGTCGATCTTTAGTAGAGTGTCTGGTAGTTAACGGATGGTGGATTCCTTGACTAAAGAGTTAGTCAGTTATTCACGTATCGTTAGAGATTCGAGATACAGGCTCATAAGGTCCCCTTGGTAGATCAATGGATTCAAGTTGAGGATCAGTTCTTGGTGTTGATTTAAAATGTTCAAATTGAAAAGAGGTAATTCGATTATATATGATATGATCGGTATGGTGTGTGAGATACATCTAATGGAGGATTAATGTAAATGTGATTTACATTAAGTGCCATGTAATAGAAAAAAGAGCTATGGTTTGTATGTTTCATGAGATGAAATATTAAAACTATAGGTTATAAATATAGTATGATAAGTTGGTTATCATTTATATTTATAATAATATTAATTATTAGATAATTATCTCTTTTTCTCTAATAACCAATTGAGTGGGAGGTTATTGTAGTTTCATGGTAACTATGAGATAAAAGGAAAAATGTTTTCCTAATTTTAGTAAGGTTGAAAATTGTGTTTTTGAGATTTCCTCTCTCGAAAAATTCTCACGAAAAGTTGTCAAGTAAATAGGATTTACTAAGTAACAACTTGGAGTTAGTTAAATGATCGTGGAGTGTTAGTAGGTGACAGCCACTCAGCTAAGCGATGAGCTAAATGATTGCATAGTTTTTGCTAGACGATTGCTTAGTTTTTCCTAAACAATTGGGCATTAATCTATACGATAGGTTCTTCTATCTCCCACTTGCTCAATCGTTTACACGATTATGTTTCCTCCAGTCTTCTGCCTCAAACCAAGTTCACATAGAGCCCACCTTCTGGATTCTCACACAGAGAATACCAAGGTAGCCCTCTTGGTGATGTCATACTCAACTCAACACTGTCGAGGTTCTGTGGAGGCCATTCGTGGTATCTAGGGTGTTCGTTACCTTGGCGATCGCTTAGTTCGAGTGCGCGGTGTTCATGCATGTAGCGGTTGTGTTGGACGAGCGTTCAGATGTTGTTGTGATTGGGCGTTTGTGATCAAGGAGCTTTATGATGAGTTGACAAAAGTGTGTTACTCTTGTCCTTGATCTTATGTATGACATGCTGTAATTTCTGTATTTAATGCATAACCATATATTTCTGTTTATGATTGTAATTTGGAATGATCTTTCTGTTGCTCATGGAAATCCTCGTGTTCTATTTCCTTCAATTGGTATCAGAACTAGGTTGTTCTGATATTCCAAATTTCAATTCTATTTTGAACTTCTTTTACATTCTTGGTGGGTTTTCTGCATTTGTGTTTAATTGTTAAATGCATTTGTGGATGGAGTTGATGAATGTGTTCGGGTTTAATTGCCTTTGGTTAAAGGTTTCTTTTATTACAAAGTGTTAATTTGTAAGGGCCCCTGTGTTTTTTGGATGTAATTAACTTGCAATCGAGTCTGTAATTCAAAGAGTGAGTTAGTTGAGTCATTCGTGATGAAGTTTTGAAGCATGGAGATGCAATTCTCAACGAGGAAGAAGATCAAGAGTTGGTCGTATCATGTAGCCTAAGGTAAACGATCGTTGGGATTTATCTAAGAGATCGTGTAGATTTTTCTATACGATTTTGTAGTATTTACTAAACGATAGTTTAACTAATGCTAAGCGATGGGGTAAATCGTTTACTCTATCGCGTAGCGTTGGTTGCCCGATCGCGTAGGCGCTGGAGATAGACGATTGTAGTAGGAGCATGTAATGCTCATCGTTTAGTAAAAGGCATGCGCTAGACGATCATGTAGTTAGCAAGCCTCATTGCTTAGTTACTACTTACACGATCACGTGGTATACGATACTAAGGCGTCCACTAAGCGATCATTTAAGTGATGAGGCTTTGTCGCATCGTGAAATCATTTAGACGATCGCGTAAGGCGTGCATTGTGTAGAGCGCGTTAGGCGATCGCGTACCTCGGGCTTCATCGCTTAGTAAAAAATTCACGATGGTTGCTAAATGATCGTTTAACTCTGGGAACGTTATTCAGCGATAGAGCTGTCACACCCTCTCCTGAATCTTATTTCTGCCCAAGATCCGGGGGAGGAAGTGAAGACAACCAATACTATTCTTTAATGACATCAGATGTTCTACTTCTATTAGCCTGACAACTAGAGCACTATAACTTATAATATATGTAATTTCTTAGCCCTGCCATTTTATAAAATTACCTTAAACCCTATTGACTTTCAATTATTACAATCCAAGCCTCGTCCGACGAGTTAGAGTTTATTCAGACCTCTGGTGGCTTCCCCAACCGATCCACGCCCGTAACCGTTTCTCCCGTGAGATTTCCTCCAGGCTGTTTCCTAGTTCTTTGGATCTTTCCCCTTTTCCAAGAATTTCAAGTTAACTCATTATTTCATCAATATCTCAATTTAATCATACATAATCCTAAAGAAAAATCATAACAGCCAGCTTACCTACTTAAGTTGATTCTCAGATAAGCTATACTACTACAAATAGCTTTTTAGAAGTTAATTTCGCACTTGGGAGGCGTTTGGGTGGTAAAGGTATGTGTCAGTGTGTGCAAATGGGCAGTAGGGTGCTCTGGCCGATCGTTCCCTGCACAGACGACAGTGGGCACCTGGGCATGCGTCTCGCCGATCGGTGGCTATGCGGCGTGCGTCTGCCGCATGATGCATCCTACGGAGTGCTCGCTCGAGGTGGCTGGAACATGCAACAAGTCTATCGCTTAAGCCTATCACTGGATCTTCCCACTTCCAATGCAAGTTTCCTCCCTCTTTCAGCGTTCCAACATGGTTGCGTTCCCACTATTCTCCGAATCTTCTTCCTCTGCCTTTACTCCAATAGCACGAGTGGAAATGTGAAAGTTCCATGCTCTAAGCCTCTCTATTTATAGGCGTCCAGGATCTTCCCCAGCACGACTCCTTTTCTTTGGCCGCATGTCCAAATGTCCCTTCCCCACACTATTAGCATAATCTTCAGACCACCACAATCCAAGGTGTCTTCCTCTTCTTTAACCAACGCATAACGTTCAAATTTGCATGTCTTCTTGTGCATCCACCTCATTTGCTTAAGGCCCAAGATTTCTCCCCAACAAGCCACATGTCCTAATGACGACCTTGAATGCGTCCATCCAACCTCATATACGCCCATCCTACCTTAATGCGTCCATCTACCGAAAATGCGTTCATATGCGTCCATCTACCACAAATGCGTTCATATGCGTCCATCTACCACAAATGCGTTCATATGCGTCCATCTACCACAAATGCGTCCATTTGACCACAAATGCATCCATCCCACTGCATATGCGTCCATCCAATTGGCGCAACATTCCTATGTCCCGACACCACCCCTTGGTGTATGCGTCCATCCTATCTCTACGCCCTTGAGGTGTCTTTTCAACCTTCAAGCCATTGCCGCCTAGCATCTTTCCCCATATGCGACCCACAAACCTCGATTGCGCCATTTCTAATTAATGCAACCTTACCTTGTGCATCCAATTGATACAACTTGGTCACATATGCTAGATGCTCGCAAGGCTCATCCTGACCTTATTGCTTGGTCGTGTATGTCCTTTTTCTTGGTTAGCCATCACCAACTCGTGGTTTCCTTATCAACGCATCACTTGAGTCAAAACTTAAGGCATCACATCCTTGGCCGCATACCTTCTTCTCCCACATGGTTTACCTTTGGCCTATACGCTCAACTAGGATTATGATCAACAATCTTCCAACGCATACTATTAGCCTTGTCCTATGTGCCTATAATGCCCTCGGATGTTCTCAACGCATAACAACCTTATGTACCGCAAGCCTTAGCAACGTAAGACGTTTCACCATGCGTCCACCATGGTTTGTCTCATCGCCTAGCTCATCGTCTAGTACTGTTGCCGCATAACCCCATCGCATAGCACCATCGCATAGCGTTGCTACATAGCATCATCGCATAGTGTTATCGTTTAGCACGACTTTCCGCATCGTCTAGAACCGCACTTTATCGCACGATCGCATACCGCATCGTTTAGCTCCCCGCTTTGCTACACGATCGTCCAGCGCCCACTTACACGATCGCCTACCTCATCGTGTAGCTCCGTTCACTTACTATACGATCGCATACCCTATCAGGTAGCACTGCTCATTTGCTACATGATCATATACCCTATCGTGTAGCACTACTTATTTACTACATGATCAACCAGCGCACGTAACCCCAATGCCCAGCGCCCATGTCCGCGCAACTTGAGGCTACCACATACTTTACTAACCTCTCAAGACATTGGCTGCGGCATGCTTGTCCTCGCATAGCCTTTCCTTTCGGCCACACTTTAGCCTCTTTCAATACCCAAATAACCTCTCAAATGTTCATGGCCAACACATGGCACTACACCAATGCTTAGCATAAGGCCAATGCATGGGTTATACTACTAAATTTTCACCTGTTTATCTCGGGCTATTAAACCACTTAGAATTTTCCTTTCCACTTGCCCAGGTAAGAGGATAGATTCGGGTTTTACAAGAGCGAAGTGTTTGTTCTTTTGTGTAGACGACCGCGGGGAGTTTAGTACACGATGGTTGGAGACGCATTGCTTTGCCCGGATGGTTCAATACTCGGTTCGCCTATTTGAACCAGAGACTCCTTGGTTTGTAATAGTTAACTTTAATTTTTTTGTGGATTTAAGGCAATTTTACCTGGTTCATCAACATTTTTTTATTATACGTGTGATGTATGGTGTTTATATGGCAAAGTGTTTGACAGATAGTTTAAAAACCCACCTTAAGTTGTGCAGTTATTCATACATCATGTATTATAAATGTTATAATCTAGCATGAAGAAATTACTTGAAAGCATGTGCATGCATTATGAAATATAAGAGTTATATTTTCCATGCAGTGAGCATTATCATGCATCATCCTTTTATTATAAGTGTTATAGTCTAAGGGTGAATGGAAACATGTTGTGCTTGTTTCATTGTTGTTTTGTATAAGTGTTATATAAAAGAAGTAGCAATGAATGAACAATGCATTGAGCATGACACTTAGGCTGTTTATAATCGTTATGAATGCCTTGCATGTCTTAGCTTTGCATTGTGGTTTTGGTTGTTTCGTTATAAGTGTTATAAAGGAAATTAGAACTAAAATCAATAAGAAAGAGTTGCATGCGGACTTAGGGTGAACTCAAGTTTTTTAAAAGGGTTTTAAAATTGGATTGAGATAGATCTAAGTTAAAATGGTTCTAAAGAGTTTAGTAACCTAGATTATCTTTTAAAATCGGTTTAATAGGATTAAATTGATTGGCATAAAAGATTAAATTTTTTAAAATCTATCTATATGGGACTTTTTCTAAGGCGGGTTCTGTCTAGGCTGGGGTTCTTAAGTTGACAGAAATGTAACATTCCTACTTGGAAACCTACCTGGAAAGGTGAATTAGATAGATTTTTCAAAGACTTCATTAAAGAGTTTAATAAATGATGATCAAAAGTTATTTAACTATCCAAGGTAAAAGTTACGCTTGGGCAAACCTAAAAGTCACTTAGTTAAAATCCTTAACCATGTTTTTTCTAAGTCAACTAAACCCTAGGTTATAAAATACTCATTGGGAGGAAGAGATGTATTTGATATGTCTATGATTCCACTCACGTTTCTCCCTGTATGTTCACACCGTGAGATTCATGCTTGGCCTCGTGGTGCCCTGGGAATATCCCCCTTTGGATGGTGTTTGCATGAGTCAATATCAAGGTGGACGGAGATAGTGTTTATTAGTGGGTGAAGGGTGTGTGCCAACACGTCCTATGGTCTCTGTCATTGGTTCACATCATGAGATCATTCTGTACTCCCTCGCGACGCCCTGGGAGCGTCCCCCTTTAGATGGGTTTTGTGCAGTTGGTCAAGATCAAGGTGACTTCAGAAATGGATAGGGTCGCTTTAGGTTTTGCCCCAATCGGATTTTTTCCCTTCGGACTGGCTTTTTGGGGCGGATCTTTAGGGCCTAAAATGGTGGGTCACACTTACGGGAGATTGTTAAATAAGTTAATGATCTCTTGGCCAAATCAATGATGGCTAGTCATTATAGAAGCAAGAGTTGTTATGGTATTAATGACTGGTTGAGAACTTCTCAATTCAGAGGAGGGATAATTGACCTCCCTTCGGCGACTTTTGTCCTAAACCTTCGAAGCGTCATTGTGAAACTAGATGTCACACAGGGTTCATATTAGTTTTTCTAAAACCTTTTTGGATGTTGTTTGTTTCACAACGGGTATTTGTTTAAAACCTAACGTAGGTCAATGTGTTTTTCTTTTTAGCAACTCGTTAGTATTTCCATTTAGTGCTTTTAATATGACCGATTATATACAGTGGAAAGAATCGTGTAAAACGTATTTCATGGTCAATGACCTCGATTTTGTCATGGTTGAGGAGTGTCCTCAAGTCTCGACCCTTGATGCACCACGAAGTGTTTGCAATGAATATGAGGTGTGGATGAAGGCTAATTTCTTGGCTCGACTTCACATTTTGGCTAACATACCTGATGTTTTGGCCAAAAGGGTTGAACACATGATCATTGCACGCGAGATCATGGGCTCGTTGCAAGATTTGTTTGAACGTTAGTTCTTACTTTTCGAGCACAAAGGGATGGATGACAAAACCAGTAGTGTCAGTTGTTCTGACACTGATCCCACTACTCTCCAAAAGAGAAGGAAAGACAGATTGGTCTTGGAGACATGTTTGGTAGAGAATGATGATTCTTCCTGGATCTTAAATTCGGGTTACCAATCATGTCAGTTCCTCTTACCAAGGATTCAGTTCCTGGCAAACGTTGCCACAGGGAGAGATGATTCTACGAGTCGGTATTGGTGAGGGTGTTTCAACTGTTGCAGTAGGCAGGCTGAAGTTAATTGTTGACAAGAAACGTTATCTATTATTGGATAATGTTTTCGTAATTCCTCATATTAAGAGGAACTTGATCTCGGTTTCTTGTCTCATTGAACAAGAATACACAGTCTCTTTTTATGAGAATAAAGTTTTTATTTTCAAGAATGGAACGGAGATTGGTTATGGTTCAATGGAAAGTAACTTATATGTACTAAGGCCGTTAGTCATAAAAGCCTTGTTTAACATTGAAATGTTCAGTACGGCTACAACAGCTCAAAGACTAAAGGTTTCTCCTAAGAAAAACGCCCATATTTGGCATCTAAGGTTAGGTCATTGATAATGGGTAGAAAGGCACGTTATCATAGTGCTAAGTTATTAAACAATGTTGGATTGCATTGATAAAATATGTTAAATTGCGTTCATTAAGCATAAATTCTATAATATTGCGGACGTGCGTTCAGCGCATTAGAACTATTTATTTTTTGTATTTTTGTGCAGAATATGCGTTAACGCAATGCAAGATTGCGATCATAGGAAATTATAGGTCGAGCGCAACTTCACCGTAAGACTTTGCGTTGATCGTGCTCGCAAACATTCACCCGAGAAGGATCGCCGCAACTTGGTCAGCGCAACATGGTGGGCGCATCTGGGTGAAAGGCCAATTAAGAGCGATGAGGCAGAAAGTTGATGATAGTCGAATCCAAATTAAGTTGACAGCTGATAACGGTCACAAAATACATTCAGCTTTATCAGTAACAATCATTCCGCGCGTCAATCAGGAATTAAAGCTATCCCATCTGTACAACCGGAAAAGAGAAGCCGCCTTTCACCATTGATGCCCTATAAATACCAAGTGCATTCTTCAGAAAAGGGGTTGATCGGTTGACGAGTTAACTAATTGCTTCTGTTCATAATTTTCTTTTCCATTTTACGGCAGAGCAAGAGAAGAGTGGTGGTGCCAGAGATTGCCTAGGGTAACTCGAGAGAGAACCTTAGGGCTTAAGAGCAGAGAGCGGGCCGACTTTCATCTTTAGAGCACGAGTAGAAACAGTATAAACGTCTGACAGCAAGAAATTGGTACCAGGCTCTTTATTATACTTATGTTGTTATTTTATACTTCATCTTCATATCTATACAATGGAAGTTCTATTTCTACATATGCTCACTCTCTTAATACGCATGAGTAGTTAAACTAGTTGAATGGGTTGAGAAGAACTAAGCTAACATGACGTAGGAAGTTCATTGCTTGCGATTGTCTTGTTTTATGCTGTGCAAAATACCCTTTAGAGTTACTCGAGAGAGAGTCTAAAGAAAGAACCTAATGTCTCGAGAGAGCTAGATTAGAATTTGGACTCGAAAGAGCAAGATTAGGCTTGTATAAACAAGAGATAGGGACTTAGAGATAAGCTTTGTTTATCGACTTGCATTGCATGCATCCTAGGAATAGGAATGATATTATGTGGTTGCATATTTGTGTGGATGTCATCTTGTCATCACATAAATAGGAATAGAGATTTATGTGTAAACCCTGTAGACTTATTGCATATTTATCGCATGCGTTCTAGCCTTAGAAGCCGTGGTATTCGCACTGAGAGGTGGTTTACTATTGTATGCATGTTGCATGATCGCAAGTATGAACACATTCTAGGGAGTGTTAGCCGAAATCTTTCTCAACCCGTTCACCGCATATTCATTGCATTTCCCGCTTACCAACTCTTTTCAAACTCTGCCGCATTTGTTATTTATTTTTAATCAATGCAATCAACAACCAAACACTTTATTTATTTTCCCGGTTATCGCAAAGTTTTCATAAAAAATTATCAACGTAATCTATGTTCACAAGTCCCTGTGTTCAACCCTGGACTTACCAGGAAACTCAGAGGAATTTACACTTGAATTCCGCTGGGGAAACTTGAGTGCACAATGCAATTCCATCAACGCATATCATCCATATTTTCATTCAATAAAATAATGCATCAGTCATATCAACCTTAGTAGGATTGAGAAGTTTGTGAAAAGTGGACTTCTAAAGAGTTTAGAAGAAAACTCCTTGTCGGTGTGTGAATCATGCCTCGAAGGCAAGATGACCAAAGGACCTTTTACTGGAAAAGGTTACAGAGCCAAGGAAGCCTTGAAGCTTGTACATTCAGAACTCTGTGGTTCGATGAATGTTAGAGCTCGAGGTGGGTATGAATATTTCATCTCTTTCATAGATGTTTATTCAAGATTCGGGTATCTCTACCTATGCAACATAAGTCTGAAGCTCTTGACAAGTTCAAGGAGTATAAGGCTGAAGTTGAAAACTTATTAGGTAAGAAGATAAAAACACTATGATTTGATCGTGATAGAGAGTATATGGACCTCCACTTCCAGAACTATATGATAGAACATGGGATTGCGTCCCAACTCTCGGCCCTTGGTACACCTCAGCAGAATAGTGTATCGGAAAGGAGAAAGAGAACCTTGTTGGACATGGTTCGATCTATGATGAGTTATGTTTATCTTCTAGACTCGTTTTGGGATTTTGCAGTGTAGACTGCAAGCTATATCCTGAACAACGTTCCCTCAAAAAGTGTTTCTGAAATACCTTTTGAGTTATGAAGAGGCCATAAAGGTAGTTTATGCCACTTCAGGATTTGGGGCTATTTGACACATGTACTAGTGGCTAACCCAAAGAAGTTGGAACCGCGTTCGAAGGTTTGCCTCTTTTTAGGCTACCCCAAGGAAACAAGAGATGGATACTTCTATGATTTGAGTGAGAACAAAGTGTTTGTTTCTACAAATGCTATCTTCTTGAAAGAAGACCACAACCGGGATCATAAGCCACAAAGTAAGCTCATTTTGCTTGAGATTTCTAGTGAGACTAAGACTGCTGAGGGTTTATCAAGAGTTGTTGAACAGGCTGACAAATCAACAAGAGTTGTTGAGGTCGGAACATCTAGTCAACCAGCTGAAGAGTTGAGAGTGCCTCGACGTAGTGTGAGGGTTATGAACCCACCGGATCACTACATGGGTTTGACTGAAGCCCAAAACGTCATTTTGAATGATGGGGTCAAGGATCTGTTGTCTTTTAAGAAAGCAATGGAGGATGTTGACAAAGATGAATGGGTTAAGGCCATGAACCAAGAAATGGAGTCTATGTATTTTAATAACGTCTGAGAGTTTATTGATTCGCCTGATGGGGTAAGACCTATTGGGTGTAAGTGGATCTATAAGTGAAAGAGAGGTGTAGATGGAAAGGTGCAGACCTTTAACGCTCGACTCGTGGCAAAGGGTTATACCCAGGTTGAGGGAGTTGACTATGAGGAAACTTTCTCACCTGTTGCCAGGCTCAAGTCTATCAGGATTCTCCTNGTGAGGGTTATGAACCCACCGGATCACTACATGGGTTTGACTGAAGCCCAAAACGTCATTTTGAATGATGGGGTCAAGGATCTGTTGTCTTTTAAGAAAGGGTTATACCCAGGTTGAGGGAGTTGACTATGAGGAAACTTTCTCACCTGTTGCCAGGCTCAAGTCTATCAGGATTCTCCTGTCCATATCCACATTTTATGATTATGAAATATAGCAAATGGATGTCAAGACTTCTTTTCTTAATGGTAATCTTGAGGAGACCATCTATATGACTTAACCAGAGGGGTTCATAGTTCCAGATCAAGAACAAAAAGTTTGCAAGCTTAATAGGTCCATTTATGGGTTGAAACAAGCATCTAGATCTTGGAACATCAGATTTGATACTGTGGTCAATTTGTTTCGCTTTGATCAGAATGTTGATGAGCCTTGTGTTTACAAGAAGATCATTAACAACTCAGTAGCTTTCTTGGTATCGTATGTGGATGATATCCTACTCATTGGGAATGATGTAGGGTATCTGACTAACATTAAGAAATGATATCCTACTCAATAAGTAAAGGATTTGATCTCTGGACGGCGGTCAAGACGATCCTCAAGTATCTTCGGAGAACGAGGGACTACATGCTCGTGTATGGAGATAAGGATCTAATCCTTACAGGATACACGGACTCTAACTTTCAGACCGATAGAGATTCTCACAAATTGACATCAGGGTCAGTGTTCCCTCTAAATAGAGGGGCTGTAGTGTGGTGAAACATCAAGCAAGGATGCATCACGGACTCCACTATGGAAGTTGAATACGTAGCTGCTTGTGAAGTTGCTAAGGAAGCTGTTTGGCTAAGGAAATTCCTTTTAGATTTGGAAGTTGTTCCAAATATAGATTTGCCTATCACTCTGTATTGTGATAACAGCGGGGCTATGGCAAATTCAAAGGAACCTCAGAGTCATCATCGGGGTAAGCATAAAGAGCAAAAATACCACTTGATTAGGGAGATTGTGCATCGCGGTGATGTGATAGTCACGAAGATCACGTCGGAGCACAACGTTGCTGATCCCTTTACAAAGGCTCTCACGGCTAAAGTGTTTGAGGGTCAGCTGGAGAACCTGGGTCTTTGGAATATGCTGCATCTTGTTTAGGGCAAGTGGGAGATGATACTAGGGTATGCCCTTGTACATGTTTTATATTGTATTGTACATTAGTCTCCTGAGGCATTAGGACAAGTGGGAGATTGTTGGGATTGGTGTCTGATAACTTGTAGAAATACAAGTTATTATCTCTCAAAAGTTGGAACAGTTAAGGTTTTTAATGATAAAATCTCATCATTCTTAGAGAAAACGCATGGAATTACTCAAACACTACCAAACTCATACAAAAGAGTGTTTATTACTGAAAAGCTATGTCACTAACACATAATATTGCAGGAATTCAACAAAGATTCTAAGTGTCGCAGGCAACGTCAACGCATAGGCATGCGTCGAAGGTTTTCAACGCAAGAAAGATTCATTGATTAGGCTGTTTATGTCAAATCACCACCTGCAAGCATGGGCATCTACAACTAGCGGCATCTGAAAAGTTTCTGAGTGTCAGGCGGCTGACTAGGGTATGGAATTTAATGCAGCCCCATCATCAAGCTGATGAAGAACAATGACTATAAATAGAAGAAATCCCATAAGACGAAAGGATTAGCTCATTTTGTATAATTATGAAATTTAGAGACTTCGAGTTGTGCTGCTGTGACAAGAAGAACACAAGAAGGAAGAGATCCATCCCCACCGTCGATCAAGGAGTCGAGAAAGCTTAGCTCGAGAGATAATTTTCTTCCATTTCTTCTATAAGTTGGTTGTACACGAATTTAAATTGAGCCAAAGAAGACAAGAGATTATATTCTGCAGCTTGATTATTTTTTTTTCATCCCAATTCTAATTCTCTTCATCTCATTTGATTGAGTATTGATCTTGTAAAGACAACCGGTTTCTTTATGAATTCACATATTTGATCTACTACACTTCACTACTGTTTATTTCTTGCTTTACGTTAGATGCATCTATAACTTCATGCAAAGTCCATTTCTAAACGCCTAAGCCAACTGAATCACTTCGTAAAAGCTACTTTAGCTTGAATTATTCGAGAGAATAAGCAAGCAAGCATTAAGTTAGAAACGCTTGGTTCATCTAGAGATAGAAGCACTAGTGTTTTATTGCATTATGTGACTAACACATACATCCTAGAGATAGGAAATTGTATGGCATTTGCATTGAGAAGTGCTGAATAGAAAGTAAGCAGAAATCTAATGCATTTACAGAGATAAACAAGTCATTTCCATCCGCATCACATTCTTGTACGTGTACACCACTAAAATCGATGCATATCCCTTGCACTGCACCATTTTCACACGACCCCTTGTTTTTTACTTGACCTTTTTGTACCTTCTTGCACGCACATAGAAAACTTAGTATAGATAACTCATTCTGCATTCACTTAAGATACTTCTACATTAGCTACAACGCAAGCTCTGCATTAGCTTTATTCTAAATCCCTGAGTTCGACCTGGACTTACCAGGAACTTGAATTGGATTTATACTTGGATTTGATTTAGAAAAACTTGAACGCAAAGAGGAGTGTCACGCATCCCCTCACGCATCATTAACGCATCAGCAACACATCATTCACATTTGCACGCTTTTTCCAATTTCTTCATACAATACACTCCTAAGCTTGCATCATGAATTGAACGAACAAGTTTTTGGCGTCGTTGCTAGGGATTTAGCAAAAAAACTAACAAGAAATTTTGCTTGTATCTTTTGTAGGAAACTTACAACCGAGGGAGTATTACGAGCTAAGTCGAAGCTTGTAAACGTTTATGAGAAGGGAAAACATTCCTGAACTCGTATATGACCCCGAAGTTGAAAGGACCTTCCGACGAAGAAATCCATCTAATCATCGTCGTAGGTTAAGGCAACAACTACTCAGACAGCAAATCAGGCAACAACAAATGGCGAACGAGAAATTAAATCATAACTTAGCTCAACAGCTAGCCCACGCTACTCAAAATCCTATCATAATGTCAAACAGTAGTATGCATCCCATGTGGGAGTATGCGTCTCCTGTGTTGTATGATTTCTCACCAGGGATCATATATCCAACGCCAGATGGGACACGATTTGAGATGAAATTTGTGATGTTACAAATGCTTCAAACAATTGGCCAGTTTGGGGGTGCTCGTGGAGAAGACCCTTAAGCCCACATGAAACGTTTCCTGGAAACGTGCAACTCGTTTGTGATTCCTGGGATAACTCCAGAAGCTATCAGGCTATCTTTATTCCCATATTCTCTGCGCGAAGATGCAAAGCAATGATTGAGTTCTTTGGAGTCTAGGGAGATAATGACTTGGGAAAAGTTGGTGGAGAAATTCATGTAGAAATATTTCCCACCTACCACAAATGCAAGGAGGAAAAGAGAAATAATGAACTATGAGCAAGAAGAATTCGAAACCTTGAGTGCCGCATGGGAGCGCTTTAAAGGACTGGCCAAGAATTGCCCCAATGGACTACCTTTAACTGTCCAGATGGAAACCTTTTATGGCAGATTGAACAGAGCATCTCAAATGGTAGCTGATGTAGCTGCAGCTGGTGGTATCACGGACAAATCTTACAACTAAGCTAAGGAAATACTGGACCGCATCGCTAAGCATAATATGGAATGGGTAGATAACACTTATGACGCAAGAGTAGATAGGAGAAGACGATCTCAGAGTGTGAACTTTGTTGATTTTAATGCAATAGCCACGCTTTTTGCATAAGTGGCTACCATGACAAACCTTTTACATCACTAGGGAACGCATCAAACACGCAAAAGGTAAGTCAGGTGGAAATATTTGTACAACCCATGGTTAGTTGTGTGGCCTGTGGAGATCTTCATTCCTACACTGATTACCCACATAATCCGCAGTCGATATGCTTTATTAAAAACAACCCATTCTCGAACACCTATAATCCTGGATAGAGGACCGCCGCCTGGATTCCAGCCATCGCAACAGCTGCACCAATAATCCTTTAATAGAGGAAGTCATGCGTCAAGTTTAGCTTCTCTGCTTGAAAACCTCTTAAAGGAATATATCGCCCAGAACGACGCATTGCTAAAAAGCCAAGCGTCATCCATTAGAAATTTGGATATACAAGTGCGGTAAATCGCTAGTGAGTTGAAGAATTGGCCGCTAGGAGTCTTGCCCAGCAATACGGAAAACCAATAAATAGCAACGGAAAAGAGCAATGTCATACGGTGACATTACGAAGTGGCAGACCTCTTGTAGAAGGAAGCATGAACCTAAGAACCAACAATCCTTCAACTGAGCACACAACACGCCCGAAGGCATTGGAAGATCAAGAAGAATGGATGCCAGAATCCACAAGTCATTTGAACCCAAGCACGTCTAGCGTTGGAGAACCTGCGGTGCAGCTGAAAGCACCATTTCCTAGACGCTTACTGAAGAAGAATTATGAGCAGCAATTTAAGAGTTTTCTTGAACTTCTGAGGAATCTGCATATTGATATCCCACTTGTAGAAGCCTTAGAACAAATGGCAAAGTACATAAAATTTCTAAAGGATATTTTGACGAAGAAGAGAAGAATCAGTGAGATAGAAGTAATTGCTTTAATGTAGGAGTGTGATGCGTTTGTCAACAACAAATTACCTAAGAAACAGAAGGATCCGGGAAGCTTCATAGTCTCGTGCTCAATCGGAGGGCTAGATGTAGGACATGCACTGTGTGATCTGGGAGCAAACATCAACCTCATGCCACTCTCAATTTTCAAGAAATTAGGAATTGGTGAAGCGCAACCCACTTCTGTAATGCTTCAACTCGTTGATAGAACGATCACATATCCTAAAGGAAAGATTAAGGATGTTCTGGTGAAAGTTGAAAAATTCATATTCCTAGTGGATTTCATCATCCTTGATTATGAAGCAGACATGGATGTACCAATCATTCTTGAATGCCCCTTGCTTGCCACTGGGAAAGTACTAATAGACGTGCACAAGGAAGAACTGACCATGCGTGTAGATAACCAAGAAATGAAATTTAATGTGTTAAACGCATTAAAATTTCCAGATAATGAAGAATGTCAACTTAACAAAATGGAATTTCCTGAAGAAGAAGCGGACTAAGTTTGTGAGGTCCTTGCATTGGACGAAACTATGAAGAAACTCAAGCTGCCAAGTCTGAGTGAGCGGTAGATGAAGCCAGCGCATCCATCATTGGAGGAACCACCAGAACTAGAATTGAAACCTTTACCTGAAAATCTTAAATATGCTTTTCTTGGATTAAATAACACTTTACCTATAATTATTTCAGCTAATCTTTCTGAGCCTAATGAATGCTCTCTTTTGCAGATGTTACAAAAACAGATACGGGCAATAGGATGGACGCTGGTTGACATTCGTGGCATCAACCCATCGTACTGCATGCACAAAATTAGGCTAGAAGAGGGGAAGACTAGATCATATGAGCCTCAGCATAGGCTAAATCCCATAATGGAAGAAGTAGTAAAGAAAGAGATCATTAAGTGGTTGGACGCATGAGTAATATATCCTTTCTCTGATAGCAGCTGGGTAAGTCCAGTTCAATCGTCCCTAAAAAGGGAGGCACAACAGTGATAGTCAACAGTAACAACGAACTCATCCCTTTAAGGACTGTCATGGGCTGGTGCATTTGCATGGATTATAGGAAACTCAATGCGACGACCAAGAAGGGCCACTTCCCTCTCCCCTTCATTGACCAGATGCTTGATCGATTAGTTGGAAAGGAATTCTATTATTTTCTAGATGGATACTCTGGCTACAACCAAATTCTTATCGACCCGAAAGGTCAAGAGAAGACGATGTTCACATGCCCATTTAGAACATTCGCGTTCAGACGCATGCCTTTCGGACTGTGCAACGCACCAGGAACGTTCCAAAGATGCATGATGGCAATTTTCTCAGACTTCCTTGAACAGACCGTTGAAGTTTTTACGGACGACTTTTCAGTTTTTGGAGACTCATTTCAGTCTTGCTTAGACAACCTAAAGGTTGTCCTTGCGATGCGAGGAAATGAATCTTGTTTTAAATTGGGAAAAATGTCACTTTATGGTGACTGAAGGTATTGTTTTGGGCCATAATATGTTTAAAGCCGGAATGGAAGTTGATGAAGCCAAAGTTGATGTCATAGTCAAACTTCCTCTGCCATCAAATGTAAAGGCATTAGGAAGTTTTCTAGGACATGCAGGCTTCTACAGAAGGTTCGTAAAAGGGTTTTCTCAGATTGCTCGTCCTCTGATCGCACTATTAGAAGCGAACCGGCCATATGTATTTAATGACGACTATCATGACACATTTGAAACATTGAAGTATGCATTAACTACAACTCCAATACTAATAGCACCGAACTAGATGCAACCCTTCATTCTGATGTGTGACGCAAGCGACGTTGCAGTTGGAACCATGTTGGGGTAGAAAAAAGGAAACTTGATACACCCCATCTCCTATGCGTCTAAGACTTTAAACGACTCTCAGGAGCATTACACAACTACGAAGAAGGAAATGTTGGCTGTAATGTTCGAAATTGAAAAATTTAGATCTTATCTAGTTGGTGCGTCAGCAACCATCTACACAGATCACTCAGCCATTAAGTTCTTGATAAGCAGGAAGGATGCAAAACCAAGGTTAATCAGACGGGTGCTGCTCTTACAAGAATTCGACATTGACATCAAGGACAGAAAGGGGACTGGAAATCAGGTGGCTGATCACCTGTCGAGATTAGAGAATCAGGAGATACAATACCAAGAAGATGAAATCAGAGATGCATTTCCTGATGAAGGATTATTCAAAGTTGAAGATAGGGAACCGTGGTATGCAGACATTGTTAATTACTTGACCACCAAACAATTCCCTGAGCACTTCAACTCTCAACAAAAGAAACGGCTTGTTCACGATAGCAAATTCTATTTTTGGGATGAACCGTTTCTTCACAAATAAGGTCCCGACTCCGTCATGCGTCGGTGCCTTCCAGAAGGAGAGAATCAAAGCATCCTAGCTGAGTGTCATGATTCTCCTTACGGACGGTCATTTTGGAGGGCAAATAACCGTTGCAAACATTCTCCAAAGTGGATATTTCTGGTTTACCCTCTTCAAGGACGCAAGGGAGTATGCTTTCAACTGCGACCCTTGTCAACGCACAGGTAATATATCCTCATGGGACGTAATGCCTCTGAACAATAAACTTGAAGTCGAATTATTTTATGTATGAGGCATTGATTTTATGGGACCTTTCCCTCTGTTCTGTGGTCAACAATACATCTTGCTGGTGATGGAACATAAGACATACGCAGCGGAATAAGGAACTAATTACACTCTAATTGCTTCTAATTAAAAGGAAAATAGAATGCAACCATAAATTAATTAATTAGGATTTTTTTTGGAAAAATTACCTTTGAAGCTCCCAAAACGCTTTCATCTCCACCCGAATATGAACCGGAAAACCACTAGAGTTGACCTACTATACTTTGGACTTAGAACCGGATTGTGGGGCCCGATGGATGAAGAAATCAAGAGAGAGAAAGAGATGGAAATAGGAGATGGATTTTTTGGGTTGGGTTTTTATTTTTTCAGCCTAATTTTAGAAACTAAATTTTGTAAAAATTGCAAAAATTTTTCATCCAATTTGAAAGTCCAAATTTATAGAAAAAAGCCATGTAACAATTGCATGAAACAAATTCATAAAAACCCAACACCTCAAAATTCACTAGCTAAGTGGGCTTGATATCTCCACTATAAGCCAACACCTAGCCCACTATCTTGTTAGTGGAATTATCCAACAAAAGTTTAGATTTTCCCACTAACTTTAGTCAAAGGGCAAAATAGTCATTTTGCCAAAGTCAAACTTTGACCAAAAAGTCAACATTTTGACTTTTTATGATTTTTTCCGTGTTAACTAATTTTGACCTCCCGAGCATGAATCCGCATTTCATTTTCTCGAAATTTAAATCACATTTGAGTATAACGTCGGTCAAAGTTTGACTTTTCAAAGTCAAAAGTCAACTCTTTGACTTTTTACACTTTTTTGACCATTTCCATTATTTTCGAGCTTCGGAATATGAACGTATTCATATTCTTGATATTTAAATCACATTTAAATATTAAAGCTGTATCTCTAAACTAAAAAATCGACCACTATATCACATATACTTGTCGGTTTCTCTCTCTTCACCTAATTCGAATAATTCGAATTATTCTATCGTACTGTTCTAAGTTTATTTCATATGAGCTAGTAGGGGAACCTAATAGACCTATAGATCATGGGCTCCAACGATCAGAGATTAGGAGGCTAAACTCTTTAGATGGAGCTAATCACATTCGTTAACTCACGGTCATTCCACTATAGTCTCGTAGTTACACTCCCTTCACTATAGATATATCTGTGTCCATATGATATAACCATGATTAGTAAGCTAATCCTTCACAGGTTGTTTGTAATCTCGGCTGGGTCATAAAAACTGTTTTACCCCCAAGACTACATCTTATTCCTTAAGTTTCACTGATCCTCTAATGAACAATTGGTTTAAGGTCCAACCTATAAACCGAACCCCTTTCGGGCCAAGGAGAGGGTAAAGCCCCTTGTTCAAAACCTAGATTCAGTACTAAAGGGAACAACCTATCTACTATCCCTATAATGGGTAGGAGTGAATTCCGTCTTGCACCCTATGTTCCCAGCTATCCAACTGAACTTACCCCTGAAATAGAAGGCTTATTAGGCCATCGATAATAAGCTGCCCTCACCTATGTAGATCTAAGGATAATTTTGAGTGAACAGGATTTCATAGTTAGCTCAAGATTAAGATTAAGTTACCTGGGTCATTTATTAACGAAATAGTTAGTTTTATACATAAAACGGCATTTAGAATGTAAAAAGTGACTATTTCATGGTACAATCTTATGTAAACTCTTTACATAGGCTTCCCCCACTTTCATGTCTCCACATGAACAATTTAGGATCACATCGTTTGTACTAACTACAAAATGGGCCGCATCCATAGTGTCCCCAGAATAAGGCACCCAACCTTATTTATATACTATAGACCATTTTGGCTATATATTTGAACTTGATCCACATTTACTATATAAAGTTCAAACTACATTAAATAGCCTCAAGACCTTAGTTTATTGGATTCAAGATTACAATTTCAATAACAATTTTGTTGAAAAAAAAACACAGAATATGTTTATCAATTTACAAACTACGAGTTTTAGGACATAAAATCCAACAAACTCCTACTTGGACTAAAACTCCTAGTGGAGTATCACAGTGTTGAATTTAAGTGAGAAACATATGAGTACAATAAACATATGAATATAATAAACTAGGGCATATACCCAAAAGTTCTCCCACTTGTCCTAGTTTACAAACTTCGTAGACCTAGACTCTGTAGGTGACCTTCAAACACTTTAGTCATGAGAGCCTTTGTAAAAGGATCAACAATGTTTTTCTTAGAAGATATCTAGGTTACTACAACATCTCCACGATATACAATCTCTTGGATCAGATGGTATTTACGCTCAATATGCTTGCTGCACTTGTGGCTTCTTGGTTCTCTTGAATTTGCAACTGCACCACTATTATCATAATATAGGGTGATAGGTAGATGCATATTTGGAACGACTTCCAAATCTGTCAAGAATTTCCTCAACCATACTGCTTCCTTTGCCACTTCACATGCAGCTACGTATTCAGCTTCCATTGTGGAGTCCGCAATACAGTTTTGCTTCACACTTCTCCACACTACTACTCCTCCATTCAGAATGAACACTGATCCCGATGTAGATTTTCTTTCATCTTTATCGATTTGAAAATCAGAGTCAGTGTATCCAGTAAGGATCAAATCCTTAGTACCATACACGAGCATTTAGTTCCTCGTTCTCTTAAGATACTTGAGGATATTTTTAACGGTAGTCCAATGATCATATCCAGGATTGGACTGATACTTACTGACTATCCCTTCTACGTAGCATATATCAGGTCTAATACATAACATTGTATACATCAGGCTCCTTACTGTAGAAGCATAGGGAATGTGTCTCATATCCTCAACCTCTTGAGGTGTCTTAGGACATTGATCCTTTGACAAATGAATTCCATATCTGTAAGGTAACATACCTCTTTTGGAATTCTGCATCTTATACCTAGACAACATTTTGTCTATATAAGTTGCTTGAGACATGGCTAGTGTTCTGTTCTTCGTGTTCAGGTCGGAGAATGAAAGCGTTTCGGGAGCTTACAAGTAATTTTTCTAAAAAAAAAACTCTAATAATAATTTAGGGATTTGCATGCTATTTTCCTTTAAATTAGAAGTAATGAAAGTGTAAATTAGTTCCTTATATTCCCACCTCGTATGTCTCATGTTCCATTTTCAATATGGGCATCAGGATTTGCTTTAATTATGCTCAATTGTTTTGAAGGGATTTTGCTTTCCAGGGACCCGTTTTAGCCAATAGACCCGACGAAACCGACCCGCCAGCCCGAGATCCACCGGTTTGGAGGTAGCCCACGCACCGCTAGCTGTCGACATAAGGGCTCTGGCCCATTCTGCGACCCAACTCGATTTCTTCGCCCGAAAGCAGCTGCGTGCGCCAACCTCAGTTCGGCCGTTGCCTGCTCGCGCTACCAGCTGCGCGCTGCGAATTTTCGTTCGACCGCGACCCGCCCGCGCTACTGTTGAAGCTGCGCCAACGCGTTGGTTCTCAGGACAGTCGTGCCAGTGTCAGAATCGGTGCTGTTTTGCCGGTTTCACGTTGGTTTTTAGGTGTTTTAGGTCGGTTCGAGTGGTTTCTAAGCGGTTCCAAGATGGTCAAAGTGTTTGAAGCCGATTCCGGGAAGCTGATTGCTGATTTCTATAATAAATTAGTTATTTATTTGTTTTTAATGCCAAAATCGGTCGAACTTTAGTGTTGGTTACTTATTATACATGTGATGTATGATGTTGTTTGATTATGTGTGATGCATATGGTATGCCATATAGTTTTAAAATCCCACCATAGGAAAAGCATGTGACATGAGATTTGTATATGTTATAAGTGTTATAAAATATATACTATGCATACTTAGTTTTAATATTAAGTGTTATATTTAAAGCATCTTTGTTTGAAGGAATTATGTTATAGATGAATGCTCTAGGGTTTATAATTGTTATAATTATTTATAATTGTTATAAAATAACTAGACTTCTTAAAATCTATAATTACAAAAAGATATTGCTCACTTAGGGTTAACCATCGAGCAATCCCATTTTTCATAAAAAAAAAGGGTCGATATCTTGTAAAACCGAAGTTACAAGAAAACTCACCCGACAAGATCTTGGCAAAAAGTTAGATAAGATGACTAAGGTCGAAGGTTTTTAATTTGACGACTCACAGAACACCTACTACCTGGAAGTCGAGTCGTTGTCTGAGTTAGGTTAAATCGGTTTTATGAGCCATGCCATCGTGAGCGTGTATGAGTAGGTAATAAATATTTGTTATCACTAGACATCGTAGGGGTTAAAAATTCCAGTTATACAGTAGCCATCCTGTGTCACACAGGACTTCTCACGCTGTGAATAGATCACCTCTATGATAGACTTCGGGATTTATATTTAAGTAGCCGAATCGGGCGATATCAGGCGGCCGCACCTCATTCCAGTACTTAGTTATTGTTATACCCTACACCGTCCTAGAAACACAGTTACAGCTAGAGAAAACCAAGAATGACCTTTAAGTCCCTCAGCGTCAATCAGCTCTAAAGGAACATTAAGACCTAATCGAAATGCACTGTATAGTTATACATTTTATAACACAGGCGCCTGACCCAATTCGTATGCCTTAGCCCTCTTTATAGATAAGTGCTTAAAAGACAAATTTTAATCTTTTTATGCTAATCAATTTAAATGCCTGATTAATAACGATCGTTTTAAATAAGATTAATCTAATGGTTACTGAAACGCATTCCCTTGAACCATGTGTGAACTGAGCCGGAATACGTGCTCCTATTATTCCCCTCCATTCAATTTTAAAAAGCCCTTTTTAAAAAACTTTTGGATGATTCACCTATATGTGCTGCCCATGCAACTCTTTCTTATTGATATTTAGTTTGTAAATTATCATTGTCTATAAACGTGCACTCAAAAGGTTTAATTAGCAAGGAATAGATATATTAACAGAAATATACACAACCATTAAGACTCAATAACACGAAATGCGTAGAGACACATAAGACAAAAGGCATTCATAAACGATTAAATAAACATCCTAAATTGGTCGTCCCAAACAACAATATGCTTAATCGGCATCATGTTCCCCTATTCTATGTTATGCCTACTTCCTTTCCCTATTTATTTATAGGACAGCTTATACAAATTGCCCCAACAAAACAATGATAACAAGCACAACATGCATTGTTCCTATTCACCCTTAGACTAGTAACATTTATAATAAAAGGATGAATGCATGAATTATGCTCACTGCATGTGTCAAATATTAGCTTCTCTATTATTATTCTCATGCCATGCATTGCACTAAATAGCTTTGTCATCCCGATCAATTTTCTGTCCATGACTAAGATGTTATCGATAACATGTCTATCCATACATGAATGATAGCATGAAATATACAATTGCAGCCCAACGCTAACGGTTACGCCGATTTTACCACGTATATGTCAAACACTTTTGCCATTAGCAATAAAAAATGTTGATGAAACCGGGTATAAAAAAATGTGCCTCAAATTGCCACAAAACTAAAGCTAATGCTATTTACTCTCTCGAAGACAAACCTATAACAGGGAGTAATTAACTGGTTACAAAAAAAAACAGCCTCCGCTGAACTATGAGTATGATTGAAACATCTAAAGTGTGAAGCAACGCGTTCTCCAACCACTCGTGCTAGCCAAATCCCCGTGATCGTCTACACAGAAAGCGGACTCAACTAACCCTCGCTCCAAGTCCTTGCGTCTCATAATCGTTTTATCTCAATGCCTCCCATAGATGCCTATATTGCGTATCCACTTTAAAGCAATCTGATCTCCCGTGGTAGCCTTTACTTAGAGGCGATGAGACACGAGGTACGCCATTCGAATGAATTCTTGGTGCGCTGACCTTTCTGGCACAAATGGCAAGCGGCGTTCCCTAAAATAAGCAACTATCGTTAGGAACACCAACTTTATAGAACGGGAACTTTACGATGCGTTTGACACAAAGTGTTTAGTAAAAAGTTACCACTCAGAGACAAACCTCAAAAGTCGTGCATCGAGGATAATAAAAATGTTATAAGAATAAAAGCACGGTATAATTTCGGCGGACGTGCCTTCGTATCGATTATCAGCGGCACAAGTCGATCATGCTATATGTTAGTAACCCCACGCTAATGCTCGTGCTTAGTGAGTTGCCCAAACAATGCGTAAAAGGCTAAAATAAATACTACTGATGCACTCTGTCGTAACACGCTCCTTCAACTAAGACGTGATTGAGCATCATATATGGACTCTCTCTCACTAAAAATTCTGAAAATATACGATTCGCGTCTATACCTTGCAACCATTAGTCTAAAAATATACGAATTCAGTGAGAAGGGAGCAACCAACGCTATCTACGTGGATAGGTTATTTAATTAGTGTATATATTTTAGCGCCCATCTTATAGCATACTAAATCTCGGGATTCTGTTATAGTAAAATACTACAACAGGATCGATTTAATAGTTTAGATATTAAAACTTAAAACTGTGTCAACTCGGATTTTTTCTTTTTCAGCATGAACTAGACTCTTTAGTTTTCTCAACTATTAGCTTTATCTAAAAATCGTTTTCTTGAAACGATGTAACAACTATCTCACATGGGAAAAACCAAATTTGTATCAAAACACTAGTAATTATAGATGATCTGAGAGATTTGCTATAACTGATGGCATGTCCTCAGGCTCCCCAAGCCCCCGAAGCTAAGGCAAAGCGTTAATATGATTTTAGTTGACTGAAACATGTTTTTAGTCGGAGCTCATAGAATACTCAAACCATGTCGGGATATATTGATTTACAGCGTGTAGCCATTAATATTTATGTTGACTTCT
>NC_052359.1:22038300-22061735 GCF_009727055.1 Benincasa hispida | reverse complement strand
CTGAACAACCACTAGAGCTGACCTACTATCCTTTGGACTTAGAACCGGATTGTGGGACCCGATGGATGAAGAAATCGAGAGAGAGAAAGAGATGGAAATAGGAGATGGATTTTTTGGGTTGAGTTTTTATTTTTTCAGCCCAATTTTAGAAAATAAATTTTGCAAAAATTGCAAAAGTTTTTCATCCAATTTGAAAGCCCAAATTTATAGAAAAAAGCCATACAACAATTGCATGAAACAAGTTCATAAAAACCCAACACCTCAAAATCCACTATCTAAGTGGGCTTGATGTCTTCACTATAAGCCAACACCTAGCCCACTATCTTGTTAGTGGAATTATCCAACAAAAGTTTGGATTTTCCCACTAACTTTAGTCAAAGGGCAAAATAGTCATTTTGTTAAAGTCAAACTTTGATCGAAAAGTCAACATTTTGACTTTTTATGATTTTTTTCGTGTTGACTAATTTTGACCTCCCGAGCATGAATCCATATTCATTTTCTCGAAATTCAAATCACATTTGAATATAAAGGCCGTCAAATTTTTACTTTTCAAAGTTAAAAGTCAACTCTTTGACTTTTTACATCTTTGAGCATTTCCATTATTTTCGAGCTTCCGAATATGAACATATTCATATTCTTGATATTCAAATCACATTTAAATATTAAAGCTGTATCTCTAAACTGAAAAACCGACCACTATATCACATATACTTGTCGGTTTCTCTCTCTTTACGTAATTTGAACAATTCGAATTATTCTATCAAATTGTTCTAAGTTTATTCCATATGAGCTAGTAGGAGAACCTAATGGACCTATAGATCATGAGCTCCAACGATCCAAGATTAGCTGGTTAAACTCTTTAGACGGAGCTAATCAACATTCGTTAACTCACGGGTCATTCCACTATAGTTCCGTAGTTGCACTCTCTTCACTATAGATATATCTGTGTCCATATGATATAACCATGATTAGTAAGCTAATCCTTCACAGGTTGTTCGTAATCTCGTTTGGGTCATAAAAATCGTTTTACCCCCAAGACTACATCTTGTTCCTTAAGTTCCACTGATCCTCTAATGAACAATTGGTTTAAGGTCCAACCTATAAACCGAACCCCTCTCGGGCCAAGGAGAGGGTGGGTCCCCTTGTTCAAGACATGGATTCAATACTAAAGGTTACAACCTATCTACTATCCCCATAACGGGTAGGAGTGAATTCCATCTTGCACCCTATGTTCCAAGCTATCCACCTGATCTTACCCCTGAAATGGGAGGCTTATTGGGCCAACGATAATGAGCTGCCCTCACCTATGCGTATCTAAGGATAATTCCGAGTGAATAGAAGTTCATAGTTAGCTCAGGATTAAGATTAATTTACCTAGGTCATCAATTAATGAAATAGTCAGTTTTATACATAAAACGGCGTTTAGAACATAAAAAGTGACTATTTCATGGTACAGTCTTATGTAAACTCTTTATATAGGATGCCTCCACTTTCATGTCTCCACATGAACGATTTAGGATCACATCGTTTGTACTAACTACAAAATGGGCCGCATCCATAGTGTCCCCAGAATAAGGTGCCCAACCTTATTCATATACTACAGACCATTTTGGCTATATATTTGAACTTGATCCACATTTATGTCACTACATAAAGTTCAAACTACATTAAATAGCCTCAGGACCTTAGTTTATTGGATTCAAGATTACAATTTCAATAACAATTTTATCGAAAAAACAAAACAGAATATGTTTATCAATTTACAAACTACGAGTTTTAGGACATAAAATCCAATAGCTGGTAGTAGATTATGTATCAAAATGGGTGGAAGTTGTGGCATGTGCCAAGAATGATGTAGTGACTATTTCAAAGTTTCTCACCAAGAATATTTTGACATGCTTTGGAACACCGAGGGCACTGGTGAGCGACGAAGGTATGCACTTTATTAACTGCATCATTTCGAAAATTACTTGCTAAATACAATGTTAGGCACAAGATTGCTATCGCATATCACCCTTAAACCAACGGTCAAGTAGAAGTATCTAATTGGGAAATAAAGACGATATTGGAAAAGGTAGTCAACGTATCAAGGAAAGATTGGGCATAAAGGCTAGACGAAGCACTTTGGGCCTATAGAATTGCCTACAAAACTCCAATAGGTATGCCTCCATACTCTTTGGTATTTGGAAAAGCCTGTCACTTACCCTTAGAGTTGGAGTACAAATCTTTTTGGGCAGTGAATAAGCTGAACTTAAACTTGGAAGCCGCAGGTGAACAACGTAAGCTTTAGCTCAATGAGCTTGATGAATGTCGGCTAAACGCATACGAAAACAGAAAACTCTACAAGGAACTAAACGTTGGCATGACCAATGCATCAGTAAGAAAGAATTTGTTGTTGGGCAAAAAGTCTTATTATTCAACTCATGGTTGTGTTTATTTCCAGGAAAATTAAAATTTAGATGGTCAGGACCGTTTATCATCAAAACAATCTTTCTACATGGAGCTGTGGAGTTAACATGAGAAGATGGCACAAATGCATTCAAAGTAAATGGGCAAAGGGTGAAGCCCTACTTTGAAGAAAGTTTAGAACGACAAAAGTCATCCCTCGCGTTCTGCGAAGCCAAATGAGGCCTGCGTCGAAGCTTCCTTGCATTCAAATAGACACATATTCTAGGGACGCTTCTTCTATACCAACTCTTTTTGCATTCTGTATTTTATGTTTGCATTTGTTTGTAATTTACTTTGTGTTATTTGTTAGCCTATGCTTTGAGTTATGGTTTTTGCTGATTTTTATTGCTCTTCTAATAATAAAAAAAAAGGATGAAAAGAAAAGCAATGAAAAAAGATTGTTAAATTAACTTGAAGAAGTTTAGGAAGGGGGTAGGATTCTAATGCGTTAGACTTAAGCCAATGCATAGACCGAACATAAATGATTTCCCTCGAAGACGCAATGCATAGTACTCCCATACTTCCTAATATATGACCTAATCCCAACAAGACTACAAGAAAATCCTCGATTACTTAGAAAACTTAGGCACGTCCTTTCGTCTGCGAAATTAATGACAATGTTAGGCGTCGCCTGGTGTCACTTCATATTTCCCCTAACAGTCTATAAAAGGTACCCCCTCGACCTTCTTTCTTCTTTCATTACTTTCAATCCTTCCTCTCGAAGTCCTTTGCTCCCGATTCCTCACCATCCGTTCGAACCAAGCATTATAGTCAACATTCCGGTCATCTCCTTTAGCAACGATGTCATCCGCTTTCGATAGCCAGAACCAATCGCTAAGATACGAAGGAGATTCACCAGTAATCTCTTTCTTCTCTTCTTCCATTTCAATGTCGCCTCCCCTATCCCCTCGCCTAGCCTAAAAAAGATCTTTTCTGGCCAAACCCTCGCACATTGGATCTTCTTCCATCTCTCAGAGACCATCTCGGTCGAAACCCTCTAAAACCATCATAAAACCTCCCAAACACCCAAAACCTCCACCAAACCTAATCCCAAAACCCCTACCAAGCCGAAGCGGTAGGTTGCAATGAGGTGCCCTTCGACCTCTGCATCTGCCGCCAAACCTTATAAACAACCCGCTCCTCCACCATTTATTTTGAACATCAGTCTAGTGGGTGCAACGCATGACCCCATTTGAGACCACCTTCGCACCGCTCCATCACCTGCTGTGCGTCCTCTTACCCCTCTCTCCATCCAACCCTTGGCCACAATCTTCCCCATCGAAGCGAAAGCAACTAGCCAACCCATTCAATCACCCTTACTCATCATCATATCATCCCCTGGGTTGCCGCATACCCTGTCTGGCACCCCACCAACCACCCATTCTAAACCAAGCTTTGACAGTTCTGTGTCAGAGCAAGATAGTGCTGAGCTTGCGGAGTTGGCTCGAAGGGAGGAGCAAGAAGTCTTTGGAGCGATTTTAGCAAGCTTAAACCAAGGACAACTCGATGTGGATCAAGTGATGCATCCTGACTTAACCAATGCATCACTTGAAGTTGATGAGGTGGAATGATACGTGATGATGCTTGTAGTTGAATTAGAAGAAGAAGAAAATGAAGAAATAGAAAGGGAGGTTGGCTCAGATGCATCACAGCCTCGATAAACTGATGCGGATGAAGGGCTATAAAAAAGAAAGAGAATGTTGAGAAAAAAAAGTTGATTTTGGAGGATGACGAAGAAGAGCAGCCTACACCTGGACTTGAAGGTGCAACACATGAGAGCATCTTTGACTTGAGAGCTTTGGAAAAAGAATTGAAGATGTATAAGCCTGCACGTCAGGGGCGAAGGAAGTCTACCCTTAAAAAAGAATTAGAAAATGAGCTAAGGGAACTTGAGTGAGAGGACAAAATGCATGAGGCGGGGAAACGCAAGGTGACAACTATGTCACCTAAGAAGACTAAGGGGAGGAAGCGTCAATTCAATGACATCCTTACTGAGAAAGGCTTCTTTCCCAAACGCAACCCATTTCCTTCGTTTATAACAGACACTGTTAACGCAATGGGCTGGAGTCAACTATGCGTTGGGCTCACGAGGATTTGGCTCAATCTTGTCTTCCATTTCTACAGTAGTGAGTTTGATGAGGAAAGAAACACAACACTTGTTGATGACATCTTGGTGCGCTTCTCTACTAACAAAATCAACAAGGTGTTCAATATTGAGAGTAATTCAAATGCAGAAGGAAATCACATATTGGATCATCCAACTCTCAGCCATTTAGAAGATGCGTTACGAGTGGTGGCCAAACCTGGAAGCACTTGGCAAATATCAAGAAGTTGAGTAATGATTTTAGCTTCAAAGAACCTAACACCGGACGCAAACCTATGGTTATATTTGATTAAGAACCGTATCATGCCAACAACGCAGGATGAAACAATCTCAAGAGAGTGCGTCCTGGCCACCTATTGCATCATGCAATGCATCCCCCTAGACATAGGAAGGATAATCATGGATCAGATCAAGGCCATCAAAGCAAAACCACGTGACCAACTTTACTTCCCATGGTTGATCTGGGCACTGTGTGAACGCGGGGGCATCCCTCTGAGGGATGAGTTTGAGGAGATAGATGGTTTAATGGACATTAAATTAATCAGGCGTCTGCTTCATGATTCACCAAATCAACCGACCCTACTTCCCAATACTGTGGCAACAAGATCTCGATCCACCCAACACGCCCCCAAAAGAAGACGCGTCCGAATTATTGAACACAACGATGATGCCTGTCTCTTATACACATCTAGATGTGTATAAGAGACAGGATCTAGATCCACCCAACACGCCCCCAAAAGAAGACGCGTCCGAATTATTGAACACAACGATGATGCTTTGGAAAATGAACAAGGATATGAAGCAGAGCAAGCGTTGACTGAAGAAGAAGCGCGACCAGACTTGAAACTGCCTCTCCCAAACTCTCCCTTGGACTCGCAAGAAGAGATTCTTGATCTAATGCATCAGATAACACTAACTTAGATCATTAAACCCTTAGTCCTCTTCCTTCCCCCTTACCGTCTCCAATTCCAACCTTTATCCTTCCTCTAACCATCTTTGAACCAACTGGGTTAGGGATAAGAAACGGAAGAAACTCAGAAGACCCAGTTGGAAGAGCTGAAGAACCAGCACCACTGCAAGCAAACACAAATCTTGATGAGTTGAAAGCGTTCATTAGCGATCAACTCAAACCACTGGTTGCATCGATTGAAACACTTAAGCAACAGAATAGGGTTCTAAGGGACTATATGCGGTAGCAAATAAGAAGAATGCAAGATCAGTTTGTCATTACAACGCAATATATCAACCAGGACCTGATAGGGATGTTTGCCCTGCCACCTCTACCTGCCCACCTAATGAACCCTTTGCGCTTCATGGATGAAGACCTTGCAGATGAACATAGGGATGACGCATCAACACAATAAATTTGGGGGTGTTGGTTATTTCGTTTTGTTTTGACCTTTTGTATTAGTTTGTTGGGTTTTTGTTATTCAATTACTGGATTATCAACGAAATGAATGAAATTGCTATCTTTTTTCATCCGTGCGTTTGTCTTTAGCATACCATTTTTTTTCTTTGGATATTTTTCTTGTCTTGTGCTCTGTTTTACTTCAATGATATTACTAATATAGAAATTTATAAGTATAGAGTAAGCGTTAAGAAAATCAACAAAGTATGAACTTTTCTAAAAAGGCAAGTCGTGCTTTCTTTCTGACGCATGCAAGTCCTAAATCAAAACTCCTTTTGAAATTCTCAAAGCCTTTTCAAATTTTTTTTTATATTTTAGCAATGAGGATTTAGCTGATCTCCAAAATTTGGGGGTGAGGGAAATCCAAGTTAAGACGCTTTTATCAAATAAATTCAACCGAATATTAAAGAGAAGAAACAAAATAGAAAGATGTAATACGCAAACTCCTCCGCCAATACTTTATAAAAGAAAACCTCAAATTGGCAAGAGTTAAATTGGAACAGGCACTTAGCCGTAGTTGGAAGCTCGCATGACATTCGTAGGGGCAAGCCAAAACGAAGTTATATCTCATAGACTAATGCATTCCAAAACTCCATGACATTCGTGGAGTTGGAAGCTCGCATGACATTCGTGGGGGCAAGCCAAAACGAAGTTATATCTCATAGACTAATGCATTCCAAAACTCCACTATCTAGCTTAAAGAAACTGTATCCTGAAACACATACATGCTTAGATATGAGTTTAGTTGTGAAGGGCTCTCACCCGTAGTTGGATGTTTGCATGACACCTGTGGGAGCAAGCCAAAACGAAAGTGGGATACTTGGAACAATGCATGGGTGGTCCATAATTCATATTTTCTTACCTGCATCTTGTTTTAAAAAGAAAGCATCTAATGCATTGCTAGTTTAGAAAAAAACGAAAATGTTTTGAGAAGCAAAAAGAGTTGTTGACAAAAGGCTTGCTGCACTGGAAATAAAACATTCTTCCTTTTTGAAAAGAATCAAACCTGCATTACATTTTCAAGAAAACAATCTCAAGCTTATAAGTGAATATGATGTGAGGTGAAACCTGCACACTTAAGACAATAAAGATGACAAGGAATTATTTTTGGAATGCTCGAGAACAAGCATTGTTCAAATTTGGGGGTGTGATAACTTGTAGAAATACAAGTTATTGTCTCTCAAAATTTGGAACAATTAGGTTTTAATGATAAAATCTCATCATTCTTAGAGAAAATATATGGAATTACTCAAACACTACCAAACTCATACAAAAGAGTGTTTATGACTAAAAAGCTACATCACTAACACATAATATTGCAAGATTTCAAAGATTCTAAGGTCACATGCAACATCAACGCATAGGCATGTGTCGGAGGGGTTTCAACGCAAGAAAGATTCATTGATTCAGGCTGTTTGTGTCAAATCACCATTTGCAAGCATGGGCATTTGTAGCTGGCGGCATCTAAAAAGTGTCTGGGTGTCAGGCGACTGACCAAGGTATGGAATTTAACGCTGCCCCATCATCAAGCTGATGATGAACAACACCTATAAATAAAAGAAATCCCACCAGATGAAGGGATTAGCTCATTCTATATAATTCTGAAATTTAGAGACTTAGAGTTGTGCTGCTGATAACGGGCAGAAATGCACGTTATTACAGTGCTAAGTTATTAAACAATGCAGGTTTGTATTGATAAAAATATACAAGATTGCGTCGAAAAGCATTAAGTTCACAATATTGCGGTCGCATGCGTCAATCACATTAAAACAGTTAACTTTGGTATTTTTGTGCAGAATATGTGTTGATGCAAGGCGAAAAATGCGATCACAAGAAATCAACGGCTGAGTGCATCAAGAAATTGCATTAACGCAAGGCTAAACAAGCGCATCAAAATATTGCATCACTGCAAGGCTAAACGGTGATTTGCGCTTGCAAATATCTGCTCAAGAAGATTGCCGCATAGAGCCGGCGCAACTTGGTGGGCACATCAGGATGAAAAACATAATAAATCACGATGGGATAGAAAACTGATGACAGTCGATTCTAAATTAAGTTGACAAGTTGCTAACGAACTACTGTAGCAAGTACACTCAACTTTTCGGTGACAAATATTCGGCGCATCAGACAGAGAATTAATGCCATCCCATCCGTGCAATCATAAGATGGAAGAAGCCTTTCACCCAGAAGCTTGATAAATACCGAAGGAAACCTTCAGTGAAGAAGTTTGGTTGTTAGTCCAGTTCGACAGATAGATAATTTTCTCCATAGTTAGAAGTAGCCTTGTTCTTAGTTTTTCTTTTATTTTAGACGTCGGAAGCGAGAGAAGTGAGATTGTACCGAGAGATCGTTCTGATGAACTTGGAAGAGTGTCGGAAGCGTCGAGATCAGAGAGAGGGCCAACTCCTGTGTAAGCAGGAATATCTTTTGAACAGAATAGAGTTAACAGTGTAAAAGCCTTGGGAAGCAAAGGATTGCTACCAAGCTCTCTATACTTATCTTCCATTGTCATTTTGTACTTGAACTTATTTATAGAAATGGAATCTACTTCTTTATATTTGTTCACTCTCTGTTTATTACGCATGAGTAGCTAAATCTATCGAATGGGTTGAGAAGCACTTAGCTAGCATAACTGGGGATCTTCATTCTATGCGATTATCTTGTATTATGTATGTGTCATTCGTCCATTAGAGATACTCGGGAGGGTAGTCTAAGGATAGAATCTAGGCTTGGAAAAGTCAGGTTAGAATCTAGGCTCGGGAGAGTCGGATTATAATGAATAATCAAGAGATAGAAGCTTAGGAATAAGCACTGTTTGCTATTAACGCATCGCATGCATCCTAGAGATAGGTTATGATTGTATGCGGTCACCTTGTCTTTGTATGCATCTTGCATCATTGCATAGGCAAAAAGTAGAGACTTAGGAATAAGCTCTATGGACATTTTGCATTCATCGCATGCGTCCTAGAATTAGAAGTTATCGCATTTGCATTGGAAAATGATTTGCTGTCACATGAGTATAGCATGATCGCATAGTTGAACGCATTTTTGGGAAACACTAGCTAAAGACCTTCTCAACCCGTTCCTCCGCATACTCAGTGTATCTACCACATAATCAATCTTTTTCTCAAATCCGCCGCATACTTTTTATTACCGCATACAACAAACCAAAACAACTTTTGATTTATTGGTTACTGTAAAGTCTTCTTAAAAATTATCACCGCATACCGTTTTCCTTAGTCCCTGAGTTTGACCCTGGACTTACCAGGAAACTCAGTAGGATTTATACTTGGATTCTGCTGAGAAAACTTGTTGCACAAACCCATTCGCATCAACCGCAATTCATTTCAGTAAAATCAACCGCATAAGAATAACGCATCAAGTTTTTTGGCACCGTTGTCGGGGACTTCCGGCAATTTAGTGTGCTACGTAATTTTTCTGATTTCTTTGTTAGCTCTAAATCTCTCTGCGAATTATAACCCATAGATTGAGAGGATTTTTCAACGAAGACTAAGAGATAGCCGCCAACAACAACCAACCAGATAAAGACAACATGCGCGAGCAGCCTGGAAACGGAGCACCAAATGAAAACAATGTCATGGCGAATCCAATCCTACTGGCAAACGATCGCAATAGGCCCATTCGGGACTATGGCATCACCCAACCTCTAGATTTCTCCCCAGGAATCATGAGCCTGCTCTCGATGGATCTCGATTCGAAATAAATCGATGATGCTATAGATGATTCAGATTGCTGGATAGTTCAGAGGAAAGGGTGGCGAGGACTCGCAGCCCACCTCTGGAGCTTCATAGAAATCTGCAACATGTTGTGTTCCCGAATATCTCTACTGAAGAAGTTTCGACTAACTTTGTTTCCATTTTTCTTTGTGTGATCAGGCACGAAAATGGGCGTACTCTCTCGAACCGGGGAGATTACTTCTTGGAACAAGTTGGTGGAGAAGTTTATGAAGAAATACTTCCCACTAACTGAGAATGCCAGGAGAAGAAAATTAATAACAAATTTTGAACAAGAAACTGATGAATTGCTCAGCGAACCAATGGTCCATACGCACAACGAAGTTAGTAGTTCGCAGACACACCAATCTTCGTCCTTAGAAAGCTTGCTGAAGCAGTACATTGAGAAAAAACGAATCAGTGCTTCAGAATCAATCAAATGTTCCATCCGAAATATCGAAACTCAAGCTAGGACAGATTGCGGGCAAACTTAAAAATAGACCGCAAGGAGCTTTGCCTGAGCTCAACTGAGCTCCTTCACAACGCTGGGGTAATGGGGAAGGAACAATGCTTAGCAGTCTCCTTGCTAAGGCGAAAAAATGACTGAAGAAGTAGAGGAGGAATCCATTCGACCAACTTTAATGCGGTAACAACCAAGGACCCGTTGACTTGTAATTCAGAAGAGCCCGAGCAAAGGAAACCAGAATTGTGTCCATCTTTCAAGCCTCTAGATCTTGAGATAGAAAAGAGTCCAGCTACCCACCATCTTCATAAAGATTGAAAAAGAAACAGAATGATGAAGAAAAGATCACGACGGTGGCAGTAACGCAATGATCCCACAAAAAATAATGCGACCCAGGAATCTTCAACGCATACCATGCTCTATTGGAGGGGTCTATAGTGGCCAAGCATTATGAAATCTTGGGGCGAGTATAAATGTAATGCCGCTATCAATCTTCAAACGATTGAATATGGGCAACCTCACGCCCACGACAGAGACTCTTCTACTTGCGGACAGATCCCAAATCCATCTTGAGGGAGAGTTGAAAGATGTTGCAATCTCAATTGATAAATTCATCTTATCGGCAGACTTCATCATTTTAGATTATAAAGCAGACAAAGATGCGCCAATCATATTGGGATGACCATTCCTCTCAATTGGTCGCACTCAAATTAATGTGTGCAAGGGGGAGATTGCGATGAACATTAACGGGGAAAGGCTCTGGATTAAGGCAGTCAAGATTCCAGAAGATTGAGAAAAGAAGAAAAAGCCACCGTGGACAAGAAAAGCCCAGCTTGAAATAAGCAGTCCCTGAGTTACTATGCAACTCAACCTTATCAGAGACGCAATTCTTTTGAATATCCTTTCTGTTTCATATCAATGCTTCATGTATTTTTATCATGTCTTTTAATTGCTATCATATCTTTGTCTTTATACTTAAAAAAAAAAAAATCGATTGTGCTAAACGATTTTGTTAACTCTGTTTTTTTAATATTATTTGACCCTCTCAATGTTTTTTTGCAAACGATTGAGGTACAAGATTGCGAAGGCACTACACGAAGATGCAACTACTTTTGTCACCACAATCCAAAGAAAAGAGATCGTCACAAAGCAGGATGCGTCAACAAATAATGCGGGCGACATCGCAAATTTGGGGGTTGTATCTTTCCTTGACGTTATTCCAAATTTTGTTGTCGCATCGCATTTTAATTTTGAAAATTGTATCACCGCATCCTCTTTGATTACCGCAATCATTTAACATGGATCAATTTAGTAAGTCACCGCATGATTTCTCTTTGCCAATTATGATTTCAATGATGAAACACATGCTCTATTTTTTCGTACACACTAGAGTCAACTTAATTTTAGGACAGTCACCTCATAAATATTTCTAGAGGTTTGTGGTTTGCTAGCTTTCTTTCAAACTGACCTTTTACGAAACTTCCTAAGAACATCGCATGACTTCTTTCAATCTATTGGCAATGAGGACATTGCTACACTTTAAATTTGGGGGTGCGGTATTCAATTTTCGACCTTGTTATTTTTAGCCTTATAAAAAAATTATCATAACATTGCGATCGGATTTTACTCGTAGTTGGATGTTCGTATGACACACATGAGGGTAAGCCAAAACGAAGGTAGGAATCGTGATCAATACATAAATAAATGACCGCAACTCCGCTGCCAAATGGGCATGAGTTTTAGGGCGCCTTGCTCATAGTTGGATGTTCGCATGACACATGTGGGGGCAAGTCAAAACGATGGCGAGGCACTTGGATCAGCGCAAGGTCAGAGAGAAAAACAAATAATTAAAAATAATAATAATGTCTAAAATGCGCAAGGATAAAAAAAAATCATTTAACACCCTAGTGAAAAAGTTTTTTTTTTAAAAATAAATCATGTGATGTCCTGGAATCTAGTAAGGTCTTTTTGAAGGTTAAACTTGCGATCCCTAAAATTTAGAAATATTTTAAGAAGAGGCCTGGATAAAAATTAAGGAAATTTTGGTGTATAGGATTTGAATAAGGCATCCTTGAGAAATCTAGGAAAAGAGATTGTAGTCGGCTTTCGAAAGGAAATCTTTAGCTTATGCTTGAGGACAAGCATTGTTAAAATTTGGGTGTGATGTGACAAGAAGAGCACAAGAAGGAAGAGATCCACCCCTACTGTCGATCAAGGAGTGGAGAAAACTTAGCTTAAGAGAGAATTTTCTTCCATTTCTTCTACAAGTTGGTTGTACACGAATTTAAATTGAGCCAAAGAGGACAAAAGATTGTACTCTGTGGCTTGACTCTTTTCTTTTCATCTTAATTCTAATTCTCTTCATCTCATTTGATTGAGTATTGATCTTGTAAAGACAATCAATTTCTTTATGAATTCACATATTTGATCTACTACACTTCGCTACTATTTATTTCTTACTTTACGTTAGATGCATCTATAATTTCATGCAAAGTCCATTTCTAAACACCTAAGCCAACTGAATCACTTGGTAAAAGCCACTTTAGCTTGAATTATTCGAAAGAATAAGTAAGCAAGCATTAAGTTAGAAAGGCTTGGTACATCTAGAGATAGAAGCACTAGTGTTTTATTGCATTCTGTGACTAACGCATACATCCTAGAGATAGAAAATTGTATGGCATTCGCATTGAGAAGTGCTTAATAGAACGTAAGTAGAAATCTAACACATTTACAGAGATAAACAAGTCATTTCCATCTGTATCGCATTCTTGTACGTGTACATCACTTAGATCGATGCATATCCCTTTCATTGCACCATTTTCACATGACCCCTTGTTTTCTACTTGACATATTTGTATAATCTTGCATGCACACGACAAACTTAGTGTAGATAACTCATTCTACATTCATTTAGGATACTTCTACATTAGCTACAACGTAAGCTCTGCATTAGCTTTAATCTAAATCCTTGAGTTCGACCCTAGACTTACTAGGAACCTGAATTGGATTTATACTTAGATCTGATTTAGGAAAACTTGAACGTATAAAGAGGAGTGTCATGAATCCCCTCACGCATCACTAACGCATCACTAACACATCATCAGCGTATCATTCACATTTGCACTCTTTTTCCAATTTCCTCATACAATACACTCCTAAGCTCGCATCACGAATTGAACGAATAGTTTCCTAATTCTCCCGTAGTCTCATTGTTTATAGTGATACACATTGTTTTATGAATAAAATAATTGTTATTTCATCTTGGCATTTACTCATATCCAATAAACAAAGCTCCATGGTCATCTTATGTAAACTTAAGCATGTATATGTAATATACAAGTGGATCATGCCTTAAGTGATAACCTAAATAGGTCTGTAGTATAAGGATTAAGGTGAGATAGTTGATCCTGGTGACACTACGGATATGGCATGCTTTGTAGAGGTTTGCAAGTGTTGTAAACTACTACAGATGGTAGATCCTGGCCATTCATGTGAAGACATGCGAGCGGGGTGTCCTATACAAAGAGTTTGTATAAGATCAAACCACGAGATGACTAGACTCTGTATATAACGTCGTTGATACTAGAGACTTATATTTCACCTAAACGACCTCAATCTTGAGTGTTTTGGAACTCCTGCCTTTGAGGGCAGTCCTTTGATTAGTATGGCTGAGAGTGGCAATATTGCCAACTCAACATGCCTACCTTTTTGGGGACTTGTTTGATCTGGGAGCTAGAAACTTATTACACAAGATGGAGTTCACTTCTTTCCCGAAGCAGGGATAAGTAGAGAGATTGCTCCCTTAAGGGCTGATTTCGGGGCTTGAACATAGTGGCCACAACTTCTATTTGGAAGAAAGGACTCAGTCATAGTAGGACTATAACTTATGTTCATTAGAGGATTTAGTGGTACTTAAGGAGTTAGATGTGACTACAGGGGCATAACGGTTATTGGCCGAGCTGTACTTACGAGCGATCTGTGAAGGGTTGTCGCACTACTAATTGGTTAAGATGGACACATAATATATCTGTGGTAAGGAGAGTTCAACTGTCGGTCTTTAGTGGAGTGCCTGGCAGTTAACAGATGGTGAATCCCGTGACTAAAGAGTTTAGTCAGTTATTCCATGTACCGTTGAGCTTCGAGCTACAGGTCCATAAGGTCCCCTTGGTAGCTCAATGGATTCAGTTGAGGATCAGTTCTTGGTGTTAATTTGAAATATTCAAATTGACAAGAGGTATTCGATTATATATGATATGATCGGTAAGGTGTATGAAATATATCTAATGGAGGATTAATGTAAATGAATTTACATTAAATGCCATGGAGTAGAAAAAGAGCTATGGTTTGTATGTTTCATGAGATGAAATATTAAAACTATAGGTTATAAATATAGTATGATAAGTTGGTTATCATTTATATTTATAATAATATTAATTATTTGATAATTAAATCTTTTCTCTAATAACCAATTGAGTGGGAGGTTATTGATGTTGGATTTTATGTCCTAAAACTCGTAGTTTGTAAATTAATAAACATATTCTGTTCTTTTTTTTCCGATAAATCTTGAATCCAATAAACTAAGGTCCTGAGGCTATTTAATGTAGCTTGAACTTTATGTAGTGACATAAAGGTGGAACAAGTTCATTATATAGCCAAAATGGTCTATAGTATATGAATAAGGTTGGGCACCTTATTCTGGAGACACTATAGATGTGGCCCACTTTGTAGTTAGTACAAACGATGTGATCCTAAATCGTTCATATAGAAGATATGTGAGTGAGGGCATCCTATGCAATGAGTTTGCATAAGACTGAACCATGAAATAGTTTACTTTTTACATTCTAAATGCCGTTTTATGTATAAAACTAACTATTTCGTTAGTTGATGACTTAGGTAACTTAATTTTAATCCTGAGCTAACTATGAACTCCTGTTCACTCGGAATTATCCTTAGATCTGCATAGGTAGGGCAGCTCATCATCACTGACCTAATAAGCCTCCCTATTTCAGGGTAAGATCAGGTGGATAGCTGGGAACATAGGGTGCAAGACAGAATTCACTCTTACCCGTTATAGGGATAGTAGATAGGTTGTTCCCTTTAGTACTGAATCCAGGTCTTGAACAAGGGGCCTCACCCTTTCCTTGGCCCGAGAGGGATTCGGTTTATAGGTTGGACCTTAAACCAATTGTTCATTAGAGGATCAGTGGAACTTAAGGAACAAGATGTAGTCTTGGGGGTAAAACGGTTTTTATGACCCAGCCGAGATTATGAACAATCTGTGAAGGATTAGCTTACTAATCATGGTTATATGAAATGGACATAAATATATCTATAGTGAGGGGAGTGCAACTACATGACTCTAGTGGAATGACCCATTAGTTAACGAATGTTGATTGCTCCGTCTAAAGAGTTTAGCAAGCTAATTTTGGATCGTTGGAGCCCATGATCTATAGGTCTATTAGGTTCCCCTACTAGCTCATATGGAATAAACTTAGAACAGTATGATAGAATAATTCGAATTGTTCGAATTAGGTGAAGAGAGAGAAACCAACAAGTATATGTGATATAGTGGTTGGATTTTCAGTTTAGAGATATAGCTTTAATATTTAAATGTGATTTAAATATCAAGAATATGAATACGTTCATATTCGGAAGCTCAGAAATAATGAAAATGGTCAAAGATGTAAAAAAGTCAAAGAGTTGACTTTTGACTTTGAAAAGTCAAACTTTGACCGACCTTATATTTAATGTGATTTGAATTTCGAGAAAATAAATGCAGATTCATGCTTGGGAGGTCAAAATTAGTCAACACGGGAAAAATCATAAAAAGAAAAAATGTTGACTTTTTGGTCAAAGTTTGACTTTGACAAAATTACTATTTTGCCCTTTGACTATAGTTAGTGGGAAAATCCAAACTTTTGTTGGATAATTCCACTAACAAAATAGCGGGATAGGTGTTGGTTTATAGTAGAGACATTAAGCCCACTAACATAGTGGATTCTAGGTTTTGGATTTTTATGGATTTGTTTCATGCAAATGTTGCATGGTTTTTTCTATAAAATGGGCTTTTGAATTTGGATTAAAGACTTTTTCCATTTTTGCAAAAATTAGTTTTCATAATTGGGCTGAAAAATTAAAAACCCAAACCCAAATTCATTCTTATTTTTCCATCTCTTTCTCTATCTTTGTTTTCTTTATCCATCGGGTCTCACAACCCGATTCTGAGTCTAGAGGATAGTAGGTCAACTCTAGTGGTGGTCCGGAAGAGTTCGGGTTGAGATTCAGCGAGGAAAACCAGTTTTCGGGAGCTTCAAAGGTAATGTTAATTTACTGTTTTTTTCCTTCAAATTGCATGCTAATTTCCTTTAAATTAAAAGCAATTAGAGTGTAATTAGATCTTTATTCCACTGCGTATGTCTCGTGGTCCATCAATTGGTAGTTTCATGGTAACCGTGAGATAAAAGAAAAAATGTTCTCCTAATTTTAGCAAGGTTGAAAATTGTGTTTTTGAGATTTCCTCTCTTAGAAAATTCTCATGGAAAGTTGTCAAGTAAATAGGATTTACTAAGCTACATCTTGGAGTTAGCTAAACGATCGTGGAGTGTTAGTAGGTGACAGACACTCAGCTAAGCGATGAGCTAAACGATCACATAGTTTTTGCTAGACGATCGCTTAGTTTTTCCTAAACGATTGGCCCTTGAACTATACAATCGGTTCTTCTATCTCCCACTTGCTCAATCGTTTACATGATTATGTTTCCTCTGGTATTCTGCCTCAAACCAAGTTCACAAGGAGCCCACTCTTTGAATTCTCACACCGAGAATACCAAGGTAGCCTTCTTGGTGGTGTCATACTCAACTCGACACTGTCGAGATTCTGTGGTGGCCATTCGTGGTGTTCGAGACCTTGGCGATCGCTTAGTTCGAGTGTGCGGTGTTCGTGCAGTGTAGAGGTTGTGTTGGATGAGTGTTCGGGTGTTGCTGTGATCGAGTGTTCATGATCAAGGAGCTTTGTGATGAGTCGAAAAAAGTGTGTTACTCTAGTCCTTGATCTTATGTATAACATGTTGTAATTTCTGTATTTAATGCATAACAGTATGTTTATGTTTATGATTGTAATTGTAAAGTTCATATACGGTATGTTTCTGTTCATGTTGTAATTTATGATTGTAATGGTATGTTTCTGTGTTCGATTTCCTTTAGTGAAACCTTAGGTGAAAAAGCACTGAGAATCGCCACTGAAGCCTTAAGGGTGAGCCATGAAACCGCTCGCCAAGTTAGGCATATTTAGATAACTGTCAATTTCATGTGCGAAAGAGACCTTCTTTACTATGCCAGCATAGGTTTTCAGTATGATCTTCAGCGAGAGCCCGACTCACCTGACTTGGATTTACTTTGGCAACACATATTTTCTAGGTACCTTCAGTTTTTGCCCTATCTTTTATCCTTCACTTTCATTTTCACTTTTATTTGCTTTCTAGGTTTAGAAAATTTTAGACTGACTTTCTTCTTTTTCTTGTTGCTTTTCTTTCCCTTTTTTTTCTTTTTTTTTTTTTTTTTTTTTTTTTTTTGGAAAAAAAAAAAAAAAAAAAAAAAAAAAAAAAAAAAAAAAAAAAATAATGTAGGAAAAGAACAAAAAAGAAAAAGAAAAACAAAGAAAATTTCTACCACCACCCATTGCACGAAATCGGGGGAGTTCTCTGTTCCCTTTTCTTTTTTTCTTCTCGCTCATATTTTAGTTTTATAAACATTGAGGATAATGTTTAGTTTTTAAGTTGGGGGTGGGAATACATGGAATACAAGCGCAAACAAGGTGCTGATGGGAAGGTACAGACCTTCAAGGCTCGACTTGTGGCAAAGGGTTATACCCAGGTAGAGAGAGTCGACTATGAAGAGACTTTCTCGCCTGTTGCCATGTCTAAGTGAGTTAGAAGAAAATTCTTTACCAGTGTGCGAGTTTTGCCTTGAGGGTAAGATGACTAAACGACCTTTTATTGGAAAAGGTTATAGAGCCAAAGAGCCTCTTGAGTTAGTACATTATGACCTTTGTGGTCCTAAGAATGTGAGAGCCCAAGGTGGCTATGAGTATTTTATCAGCTTTACTAATGATTACTTCAGGTATGGGTATGTTTATCTTATGTAACGGAAGTCTTAATCCTTTGAAAAGTTCAAAGAGTTCAGTGCTAAATTTGAAAATGCATAGGCTGAAGTTGAAAATGCATTGGACAGACGTCGATCGGATCGAGGTGGACAGTTTTTGGACTCGGCATTCCAAGACTATTTGATAGAACATGGAATCGTTTCTCAACTCTCAGCGTCGGGTACACCTCAACAAAATGATGTAGTGGAGACGAGAAATGGGATCTTATTGGACTTAGTTCACTCGATGATGAGTTATGCTTCCTTATCGAACTCATTTTGGAGTTTCGCAGTAGAGATTGTGGTATATATACTCAACTGTGTTCCCTCCAAGAGTGTTGCGAGAACACCTCTGGAGTTGTGTAACGAGCGTAAAGCTAGTTTACGTCACTTCTGCATTTGGGGTTGCCCTGCACATGTGCTTCAGGCTAATCCCAAGAAGTTGGAACCACGGTGAAGGTTATGTCTCTTTGTAGGCTACCTCAAAGGTACACGAGGGGGTTATTTTTATGATCCGATGGAAAATAGGGTGTTTGTTTCAATGAACGCTACTTTTCTGGAGGAGGATCATATAAGGGATCACAGTCCAGGAAGCAAAGTCATGTTGTGTGAGCTTTCCAATGAAACTACTGAAACTTCAACAAGAGTTTGTTGAACAGCCTGCTACATCAGCAAGAATTGTTGATGGGAGTTCATCTAATGGGTTGGTTCCACCTCAAGAGTTGAGGAAACCTCGACGTAGTGGGAGGGTTGCGAACCTATCCGTTTTCTATCTAGGTTTCACGAAAATCCTTGCTATGGTAGCAGATGGCGATGTTGAGGATTCGTTGTCTTACAGAAGGCAATGAAGGATGTTGACCGGGATGAATGGGCTAAGGCCATGGATCTCGAGATGGAGTCTATGTACCTCAACTTAGTATGGGATCTTGTAAATCAGCCTGATGGGGTAAGACCTATAGGTTGTAAATGGATCTACAAGTGCAAACAGGGTGCTGATGGGAAGGTACAAACCTTCAAGGCTCGACTTGTGGCAAAGGGTTATACCCAGGTAGAGGGAGTCGACTATGAGGAGACTTTCTCGCCTGTTTCCATGTTAAGGTCAATCCGCATCCTCCTGTCCATTGCAGCTTATTATAATTATGAGATCTGGAAAATGGACGTCAAGACGGCTTTTTTGAATGGAAATCTTGAGGAGACCAATTACATGGTGCAACCCGAGGGATTCATAGTCCAAGGTCAAGAGCAAAAGATTTGCAAACTGAATCGGTCCATTTATGGATTGAAATAGGCACTCGATCTTGGAACATAAGGTTTGATACTGCGATCAAGTCGTATGGCTTTGACCAAAATGTTGATGAACCTTGTGTCTACAACAAGATCATTAACGCTTCAGTAGTCTTCTTAGTGTTGTATGTAGACGATATCCTACTCATTGGAATGATGTAGGTCTACTAACTGCAATTAAGAATTGGCTAGCGACCCCATTCCAAATGAAAGATTTGGGAGAGGTTCAGTTTGTTCTAGGTATACAGATCTTTCAGGATCGTAAGAACAAAATGCTAGCATTGTCTCAGGCATCGTACATTGACAAGATGTTACTCAAGTACTCGATGCAGGAATCCAAGAGGGGCCTACTGCCGTTCAGGCATGGAGTCACTTTGTCTAAGGAAATGTGTCCTAAAACGCCTCAAGAGGTTGAGGAAATGAGACGGGTCCCATATGCATCGGTTGTTGGCAGCCTGATGTATGCGATATTATGTCTGTCTCTTATACACATCTAGATGTGTATAAGAGACAGTGCTAGCATTGTCTCAGGCATCGTACATTGACAAGATGTTACTCAAGTACTCGATGCAGGAATCCAAGAGGGGCCTACTGCCGTTCAGGCATGGAGTCACTTTGTCTAAGGACATGTGTCCTAAGATGCCTAAAATAGTTGAGGAGATGAGATGGGTTCCATATGCATCTGCCGTTGGCAGTTTGATGTACGTGATGCTCTGTACTTGTCCAGACATCTGCTACGTTGTGAGCATAGTCAGTAGGTATCAGTCTAACCCAGGCTAGGGCCATTGGACTGCAGTGAAGAACATCCTCAAGTATCTTCAGAGAATGAGGGACTACATGCTCGTGTATTGTTTTAGGGATTTGATCCTTACTAGATACACGGATTCTAAATTTCAGACTGATAAGGCTCTCGTAAGTCCACATCAGGATCAGTCTTTACTCTTAACGGAGGAGCTGTAATGTGGCGAAGCACTAAGCATGGGTGCATCGCCAGTTCCACTATGGAGGCAGAGTACGTAGTGGCTTGTGAGGCTGTTAAGGAGGCCGTCTGGCTTAAGAAGTTCTTGACAGAACTGGAAGTTATTCTAGATATGTCTAGGCCCATTACCCTATATTGTAATAATAGTGAGGCAGTGGCGAACTCACGGGAGCTGAGGAGTCATAGGCGCGACAAACATATAGAGTGAAAATATCATTTGATCCCCGAGGTAGTGCATCAAGGGGACGTGATCATCATGAAGATCACTTTGGAGCACAATGTTGCTGACCCATTTATGAAGGCTCTTATGGCTACAGTGTTTGAGGGTCAACTACAGAGCATGAGTCTACAGGGTCGCCCACAGTTGGACTAGGGAAATTGGGAGATTTTCTTGTACTGGGCTTTTATGCACTAGTTTATTGTTTTGTACTAGTTTTAGTGTACACCCCACTTCACTTTAGAAGAAGTGGGAGATTGTTGGGGTTGATGCCCTAAAGTCTCGTGTCTTGTAGTTTGTAAACAGTTTGTACGAACGCTTGTGTTGTATAATATATGATATTTACTTCACATCTTATTTTTTGCTCAGTTGCATGTTTTATTTGCTTTATCACAAACCAATAAACTTAAACTCCTTGGTTATCTGTATGTAACTCAAGCATGTATGTGGTGACATACAAGTGGATCATGTCTTGAGTGGTAACCAAAATGTTCTGTAGTATATGAATATAGGAGGAAAACCTTATCCTGGTAATATTATGGATGCGATCCGCTTTGTGGAATGGTCACAAGTGTTGTGACTTGTCACAGATGGTCTTGTAGGATTGTATCAAATGCAGTGGAAGAACAAGGTTCATCTAAGCATTAAATTCACTAATTTTGGCATAATATAAAGCATGCCTCTGTAGAAAAATGGGTTTCAAGACATACCTTTTGAAGAAGTTCTTCAAAGCTCCATCTCCAGCTGCAATCTTCTCCATATCTTGTTGTAGACCACCTCAAGATCTTTCCCACTATTCTCTTGGTGCTCTAGATAGAGTTGTGGGACTCAAGCAAGCTTGAATCAAGGGATGAAGAAGAAAAGCTCACTGTTGCAACTGGGTTGAAGAACCTTTCTTCAAACCAGTTTTTCTCTCAAAAACCTTTTGATTGCATGCTCGATTTTTACTCCAATCTTCTCATTATATTGCAAATCAACATGCAAAGAGAAGAGATGCATGAGTTGCAGCTCATGCTTGGAGAAGACAAAGGCAAGATAATGCAACATGAGTAAGCTAGTTAAGTGATGGATAATGGAAAATCCATTTTTCCATTTGTGTTTTTTTTTTTTTGTTTTGTTTTCTTTTTTCAATTTTATTCAAAAATAAAATTTTGATTTAAAAATCTATTTGAAAAAAATGAAATATTTAATTAATTTCATAAATTAATTAATAAATAAAACTTAATTAATTTAATATCAAATATTTAATTAATTTTTACACATATCCATCTTATATATTTAAATCATATTTAAATATATAAATTCTCCTATTCCGTTTAATTCTAAAATTAAACATATAATTATATCTCATATAATTACTAAAACCCTTAATTCTAATTTGAACGTTTCAAATTAACTTATCACGATATTCTAGAGCTAGTCCGTTACGTGCTAATAGAGGACCTCGCGACCTACAGATCATGGGCTCCAACGATTCGAGATTAATTGGCTAAACTCATTAAACTAGATTAATCTCCATTCGTTAACTAATGGGTCATTCCACTAAAGCCCATAGTTGCACTCCTCTTATTGTAGATATATTATGTCCACATGATTTAACCATAATCAACAAGTCGATCCTTCATAGGTTGTTTGTAATAACGGCTGGGTCAAATATTTGTTTTACCCTCGAGATTACGTCTTATTCCTCAAGTCCCTATCAATCCTCTAATGAATACCTGGTTTGTGATCCAATCACCAAACCAAAACTTTCTCAGCCCAGTGAGAGGGTGGGGCCCTTGTTCAAGACCTGGATTCAGTACTTGAGAGAACAACCTTTCTTCTATCCCTAAATTGGGTAGGCATGAACTTCGTCTTGCACCCTATGTCCCTAGTTATCTATCCAGTATTACCCTTGAAATGGGAATCTTATTGAACTGACACTGTTGAGCCAACCCTCAACTATGCAAATCTAAGGGCAATCTCAAATAAACAGGAGTTCATAGTTAGCTAGGATTAAGATCAAGTTACCTAGATCATCTAGGTGAAATAGTCAGTCTTAAACAGTAAACAACATTATAAAGTAAGAGAGACTTATTTCTTGGTCTGGATTTTATGCAAACTCATTGCATAGGACACCCCCACTCCTCATATCATAACATGTATGAATTAGGATCACATCGTATGTAGCACTTTACAAACTCTTTGTAACACCTATAGAGTAGGCCGCATCCAATAGTGTTACCAGAATAAGGTACCTAACCTTATTCATGTACCATAGATCATTTTGACTATTTACTCGAAACCCGATCCACTCTTATGTCTCCACATAAAGTTCAAGTACTCATACAATAGTCATGGGTCTTAGTTTATTGGATTTAGACTTTCATACAATTTATAAGATCAATAACAAAGTATATTGATAATAGAAAATGTTTATCATTTTACAAACTACGAGTTTTTAGGACATAAAACCCAACAGGTCTGATCTTGATCATTCGGTTGTTGGGACATGCGAGTGGGGCATCCTATACAAAGAGTTTGTATAAGACCTGACCATGAAAAGTTAACGTCTCGTTATATAACATCATTCATGACCAAGACTTCTCTTCATTAGGATGACCATAGGTAACATGACCTCAATCCTGAGGGAGTTGGAACTCCTACCTTGATCTCTCTCT
>NC_052359.1:22012089-22036614 GCF_009727055.1 Benincasa hispida | reverse complement strand
CTGCGTTCATGGTCCGAACTGGATAGCCTGTTCAATAATGCCCTCTGCAACCGCTCTCTGTGTTTCGTTGGTGGAAGCACTCTGATAATGTCATTTTTTAGCCATGAGACGGCGGTCCTTTAATTGTGCAATAGTGTTGTGCGAGTGGCCAGGTCGTCGATTCAAACCTACCATTTTGGGGATTTTTCTAATTTAGGAGCTGGGAACTCAGCTACACAAGATGGAATTCACTCCTTCCCCAAAATAGGGGTAAGTAGATAGATAGCTCCCTTAAGGGCTGATTCCGGGGCTTGAACGATATGGCATCACACATCTTCTCTTGGCTCGAGAAGTGTTCACACATAATTGGACTATGTTGTATTGTTCATTAAAGGAATCAGTGGTACTTAAGGAATGAGATGTAACTACAGGGGCAAAACGATAATTTGGCCCAGCTGTACTTATGAGCATCTGTGAAGGGTCATTATACTCATGATTGGTTATATCTGATAGACACAGAAATAGTTTAGCTGTTGGTCTTTAGTGGAATGCCTGACAGTTAACGGATGGTGGATCTTGTGGCTAAAGAGTTTAGTCAGCTATTCACGAACTGTTGGAGCTTCTAGCCACAGGTCCATTAGGTCCCTTGGGTAGCTTGGATAAAGTCGAGAATCAGTATTTGGGTTAATTTGAAATGTTCAAATTGACAAGAGGAAGTTCAATTATATATGATATAATTAGATTGATTAATTATATCTGATATAATTGACTAAATGTATGAGATACATTATTGTGGAGGAAATTAGATATAAATATAACTTATATAAAGTAGAGGAGAAATTACTATGATAGATATGTGTTATCAAACTATAGGGTAAAAATATAATATGATTATATTTATTAATTATTTAATTGGTTAATTATATGAAAATTGGCCTAAGATTTCTCTCGGACGTGCATTAGTGGGAAAAACCACGTCAATTATTGTAACTGAATAATAAAATGAAATTTGGTTTCATTTTGCAAAGTTTGGAAAGTTTGGCATTGGTGTGGAAACGTAAACGATCGCATAAGTCGAGAGCCTATACGATAGTCACTCAGCGCCTAAACGATTACACACTAATTCCTAAACGATCGTATAGTGTGCCGTGTTTGTTAAACGACCGTCTACCTTTTCCTAAACGATCATTGAGTAAAACCTACATGATCTTGTAGCTTCTTCTAAACGATAAACATCTAGCTATACGATAGCTTCCTATTCTTTTCCACTTGCTTATCATCTACATGATTAGTTCTTTCTCCTACCTCTACCAAACTCACCAAAGACCACACTTTGGGTTCTCATTCCGAGAATACCAAGGGCTCATTTCTGGTGGTGTCGTCCCTGCTGCATTCATTCCTTCGTGGTTGATCGTGCTGCTGCAGCCGACGTATTTGCTGGGCGTTTATTGATCGGGTAGAGGTCTTCTGCTGCATTGAGTTCCGAAGCTTGAAGAGCATCTTCAACTGGTATGAGAACTTTTTCCCTTAAATTTTAGTATTCAAAGCATGCCATTATTTACTATATATTTGCATAATTGTATGTTCGAATGTATATGATGTATTTCGGTCACGGTGAAATTGGAAAGATTCGACGACGCTCATGGATGCTCTTCGTTAAGAGATCCTTTCACTTGAGCACTTGAGCTCGGGTTATATGGATTTTATGATCTTGATGAAATATATCTCGATTAGGCTCTATTACATTCCCATGGCATTTTTTTTATTCTCTTAATAAACACAATATCATTATCTTGGAATCATTTTTCCTTTTTATATGACTCATTTTTGCTTTCATGCATGATTCATCTAAGTATATTCATTTATTCAAGAATAACATTCACTTCATTTGTCATGATCATTTTTGTTTTCTCAATCTTTTGATTCTTATCAATGAATTTTGATGACATATTCTCTCAAGCAATGGTACAAATCAATTTTAATCTTCTAATAATCTTTTCTTACAAAATTTGAAACTCATTTTTCAAAGGAAACTTTCTTTTCCTTTTAACTTCATAAAAAATTGAAATACTTAGGCTTTAGATTTATTTAGAATCTCAAACTCTTAGAAATGTCATTTCTACTTAATTTTCTTTATTACCCGGATAGGACAAACTTTGGTCTAAAGAACAACCATATTTTTTTAGAGGCAAGTCTAGACATAGAGGAATAAAAAGGGCCTAGTGTAAAAAAAAAAAAAAAAAAAAAAAAAAAAGCAAACTTGCGAATTGACATAACAAAATAACATAACCTTTACTAACATGTGTGTGCATGGATAGAGATGAAAAGAGCTACCTCCATCGTGTTAGTTAGGGCCTACGAGAAAATAACGATAGACTCCCTGCGGTGTGAGTGTGAAAGCTATCCCTCTAAGTAAAAGAAATGTCATTTACATTTTGTGTGTATGAGTTTAATAAAAAAAAGGGGCCACCCTTGTCTTAGAATTTTCTCTATCCAATGCAAGTTAGGTATATCATAGACTGGTAACCGAGCCAGTGTGGGCGAAAAGGAATTGAGAGTTGGATATAGCCTACTAGTTTTAGCCTTTAAATAAACTAAAACTTAGTAGTCTTTTCTTTTATAGCTTTACAAGAAAAAGAAGTTTTCTTTCCAAAAATAGGCTTCAATTCTTTATTAGAAAATTTTTAAAGGTTTAAATGCCCATCTGTATAATTCGTTTGCTTGATTGTTGAAAAGAGAGTTATGAATTAAATTTTTAAGTAAACCACATAAACATATTAAACATTTTTGAATGAGTTCTTTAAATGAATGCATGATTGATATTCATGTTTTTACTTGAATGTATGCATATTTCTAGTTTAGACTTGCCCGGGACGACCAAGAGTTAAATTGGGGGTGTTTTGTTAGGTTTTTAAAGGACGTATATTTTCTATGTTATTTATCCCAAAATAGTTTTGATTATTTGCCTTAAATGCTAATTTTGTAAGTAAAACGGACCCCGAGGCGTTTAGAAGTCATTAAGAAAAAATTGGGCAAAAAAGGTAAAAAAAAAAAAATGACAACCAAAATCAACAAATTGAAGAGAATCAGAAAATTACAAAAATGTCATCGTGTATCAAGTTTCATCATCGAGTTTTAGCATCACGACCCTACCAAAAGCGTCGAGCAACGTTTGAAGACAGAATGCTCATTTCTGCTATAAAATAGGGCAGCGTTCCAACGCTCTGAATTCTAACGCGATTCATCCTTCGCGCGCGCGCCTCATGCAACACAGCGTCAAGCACCAGCGTCACGTCTCAAGCGCAACACTTCTTGGCTTTTTGCGATTTAGTGTTACAATGCTTGCTCCAGTGTCGCGATGCTACCCAGCAAGTATAAATATTTTTTCTTTCATTTTTGCAAAGGAGGGGGAGCACGGTTTCAATGGAGGCTGAAATTTCTCTCTGTATCAATTAGTCTCTATGGTAATGTTGTTTCCTACTTAGGTTAGATTTTGATTTCTTTTTTAATTGTAATAATTAACTTGTAATTCTTCATGAATTTTTCTATGGATTTGTGAAGTAATTCAATCTTGTTTCTATTTCAAGAGTTCTTGCAAATTCTTTTGAGTTTTCTATTTTCTTTATCATTAGCAATTTTGAATTTTAGCATTTTTGAATCTGATTTTAATTCTTGAAGCATGTTGAATGATCTATATCTTGAGCATGTTTAGCCTAGATGCTTGGTTTTGTCACATTCACTCATGATAGAATACGTTACTTTTAATGTGTTCGTTAGATTGTCAAGCTAAGATCTCCAAGAGGAAATAGTAATTGTGCGTTGAATGGTTGACTTAACTAGGACGCACTAATTACTAGATTTGGAGAAAATTTGGTTAATCAAGTAAGCTATCTTAACAATTAGTCGACTCAATTGAATCCTAAAACTTAATGCGTGTGTTTTCTCTTCTATTTGACCGCTAAAGAACCCTATAGAGGTAGAAGCATGTAGATAGATTAGGGTTAGGGCTATCGTACCTTATCGTTGATTAGGATGCTTTCTTGACAAGATTGTACTAGTTGTCTGCCTTTGTGGAGACTAGTTTAATCTAGATTAAGTAAGTAGTTGCATGCTTAATCCAATTGTGAATTAAATTTGTAGAACTCAATGATAAAAATTGCAATGAACGTCTAACTTGGATTAGAAGCAAGATTGTTCTAAGCTTGATTACAACTATCCTTTATCTTTTGATTTTTAGCACGTTTCTTGTTTTAATAAAAAAGACCTCCGTTTTATAGCTTTCATAGTTAATCTAACCCCCATTTTATAGCTTTCATAGTTAATCTTAGTTAAAGAAAAGATTAAATAACATTTCCCTGTGGATCGACCTCTTACTTCCACTTTAACTATGAGTTAGTTAGGTTGTTGTTCGAGCTTTATAAATATTGTTTGTTTCGGTTAGGTAGAACTAACGACACCTACTTTACATCGGACAAAATGGTGCCGTTGCTGGGAAAATGGCTAACCATTTAATCTTTTTCTTAGATAAACTTAATAGCAAACTTTAAAACACCAAAAATATTTTCTTCTTTTTGTGTCTACTTGTCTTAATATGGCGAATCTAAACATCTATTACACGCTTCAAGCGATGTATGCGGCCCACTGGAGAGAACAAGAGGTAAGAGAATTTAATGAGCTTAAAAGTGAAGTAAATAAACTAACCTTTCTTGTTCGAGTTGTGCTTACTGAACAGATACAAGTTTCGCGTGGTCCTGAACGCGAGTACTACCCAACTTGGGACAAGGCCGACCGAACTCCATCATCGATACCATATTTTTCTACCAATTTATGTAATTCCTTAGAAACTTTTTTTGATGAACTTTCTAACTACTCTTGTGAGTTTGCATAGGAACATTCTTATCTTTCTCAAGAACTATCGAGTTTCAGCAGAATGGGTTTCCTTCTGAACATGAAGTCAGAGCCGACATTCAAAATCTTTGTGACCTCGTTGCTCAGATTACCGATTCGATTAGGAGAATCGAGGACTCTCAGGAAGATACATTTTTTGAGAATACTGAGTTAAGCGGTGGAAGAATTCACATCGATAATCCAGTAGAGCCGTTGATTCTTCGAAATTTCTATCAAGGTAAGACATTGGATTTTGTAATGTGTGAATTTTCTAATGGTTTTTTTTTCTGATTTTGAGTAGGATTCAATTGAGTTTCACCTGGAAACAAGCCCCTGTGCCAGTTGAGGTCCATCAAACACCTAAGCTTGCACACTTCATGATTACATTGGATAACCATTCAGAGCCTTCCGTCGTCTATGGCACTGAAGCCGATCTAATTGAGAAGTTTCCTTGGATCAACAGTGAAGGTGATCTTTATTCCTTGCCATTTTTAGAACAAGTAGGGATAAGTATGAGCTCGCACCACACCTTAAGAAATCTCAGGTAAAACAATTAGAGGCTTCCAAGTTTAGAACCATACTGTCTTGGAATTTCTTGCATCTTCAGTTATTGCTTGTACTTTCCTTTAGAGTAAGAATCTGTTGTTGAATCTTTTCTTTCTTTCAACTATTTTGGGTCATTTGAGTTTTTTTATTCTTTCTTTTTCTCTTTTTTACCAAATATTAGAAAATTCAAATTCGACCTGTTTGGTTCTCGAGAGAGGATGAGTTCCCTTATAGCCCTTCCCAGCTATATAGATTCATCTAAGAGAGGACCAGAGAAATATGAAAATTTTTATGTACCTTGAAAGGCATAAGAGACGGGTTGCGTCAAGCAATCGATGTTAAAAAGTTGCCCTTCCTGGAGGTAGCCAGGTGTAAAAAATAAGATATGTTTTCTTTTAGTTTTAATTTCCATTTTTTTAGAATTTAGTTGTGGATTTGATTTCAACTTCTTCATTCCTAGGATAGTCTTTGTTTCTATTTTTTTTTTAAAAAAGGGGGAACAGCATCGCAATGTTGTGTAAGTAGCGTCGCGACACTACGAGACAGACACATGATTTTAAACCAGTTTCTGTCATTCAAAAAAGACCAAAACTCGACTCTCTCTCAAGTTTTCTTCCCACCCCTCATCGATTTTTCATTCCAACTCTTAATCCAAGCCATTTTTCTTTCAAACCCTTCATTTCCTTCACTTCTCAAGGATTTCTTCCTTGAGATTTTTTGGGGTTTTCACCAAAACACCCACTTTAGGGCTTTTCTCTTCCTTTCAAGCAAATGATTTAATCACCCAAGGTAATGCATTCCTCTTTCTTTAAACTCTTTGATGATTATCTGGAAGGTGATTTGAGTTATGCTTGATGGAGATTTAAATTTTGTTGATGAGAAATCTGAGATTTGCTTGAATGATGCTTGATTGGCTTGGAAAGAATAATTTTGCTTTTAAATTGTTGAGTCTTAGATAATTAGCAATAATATGCTTGGAAATTTTCTGCTTGCAGGTTCCTAAATCGATTGGAGGTGTTGGATTATTTTGCTTGAGAATCTTTTAAAAGAGTGAATTAGGATTTTCTTAGGTTTCAACCTCTATTCTGTGAGTTTTCCTTAGAATATTCTTCATGGGTTCTAAGCCTTAGAAGGGAAACAGTGTTGCCAGTTCTAGTGGTAGGGATTCTCCTTCACCTCTCGAGTCTAGTAACCCTAGGTTTGTTTCAGAAGGAGTTGAAAGTAGATACCATCAAGTGGTAGCTCTTAGGAACCTAGTGCCAGAGAGAGCTTTGACCTTAGAGCCAAATTTCTATCTACAAATCACTTCCGAAATACGAGAGAGAGGATGGAAAACCCTAGTAACTAACTCTAGTGAAGTTGTTGTTCCTTTAGTTAGAGAATTCTACGCCAATATTGACCTCGATAGAGATGTATCCTTCGTAAGAGGTGTTAAAGTCTCATTCTCTTCCTCCAGGATTAATGAAACCTTTAGTCTACCTCAATTTAATGATGAGTATGGACAATTTCTATCTCAGCCACTAGACGAATAAGAGATTATAAAAGCTCTCTGTGGGCAAGAAGCTCAATGGACACGTTCTAGTGGTGTTGCAGTAAGGTTTAGATCTACGGACATGTCTGTAGTAGGTCAAGTCTGGCATGATTTTGTATGTTCAATTAATGCCTATACTTAGACTAACGGATGTGACCCGAGATAGAGCCAAACTTCTCTATTGTCTCATTCAGGGCATGTTCATTAACATTAGGAGAGGTATCCATGTTTCCATACGACGATGTGAACGGTGTTCTTCAACGGGTAGCCTTGGACACTCTAGCTTAATAACTTTATTGTGTCAGAGGTCCGGGTTGAAATACCCAGAAATGAGGAATATATGAGGTGTAAAGCCCCAATTTCTAAGACATCCATCTCAGCCTTTCGAAGCCGTGGAGTTGAGGAACTCCACGAACAAGAAGAAGAAGAGCTAGGTGAGGAAGATGAACATTTAAGAAAAGAACCACTTAGGGTAAAACTTCCTGTTGGGGTTGATGCCCTAAAGTCTCATGTCCTATAGTTTGTAAACAGTTTGTACGAATGCTTGTGATGTATACTATATGATATTTTACTTCAATTCTTGATTTTTCTCATCTGACTATTTTATTTGCTTTACCACAAACCAAAAACCTAAAATCCCTAGTTATCTTTATGTAACTTACACATGTATGTGGTGACATACAAGTGGATCATGTCTTAAGGGATAACCAAAATGGTCTGTAGTATATGGATATATTAGGGAAACCTTATCCTGGTAACACTACGGATGCAACCCGCTTTGTGGAATGGTCACAAGTATTGTGATTTGTCACAAATGGTTTGATCTTGATCATTCGTGTAGGGGACATGCAAGCAGGGGCGTCTTATACAAAGAGTTTGTATAAGACCTGACCACAGAGTGTTAACATCTTATTATATAACACCGTTCATGACAGAGACTTGACTTCACTAGGATGACCATAGGTAACATGACCTCAATCTTTTGATTTGCATGGGTGTGAGCTGTCTCTTATACACATCTAGATGTGTATAAGAGACAGGTTGGGAACTCCTGCCATTGAGGGTGGTCCTTTGATTTGCATGGGTGCAAGTGGCCAAGTCACCTACTCAAACCTACCACTTTGGGGATTCATCTGATTTGAGAGCTAGAAACTCAGCTACACAAGATGGAATTCATTCTTTCCCCGAAGTAGGGGTAAGTAGATAGATAGCTTCTTTAAGGGATGATTCCAAGGCTTAAATGATGTGGTGCCACACACCTTCTCTTGGTCCGAGAGGTGTTCACACATAGTTGGACTATGTTGTATTGTTCATTAGAGGGATCAGTGGTACTTAAGGAGTGAGATGTAACTACAGAGGCAAAATGATAAATTGGCACAGTTGTACTTACGAGCATCTGTGCATGATTGGTTATATCCAATGGACACAGAAATATATCTATGGTAAGAAGAGTTCAGCTATCGGTCTTTAGTGGAATGCCTGCCAGTTAACAAATGGTGGATCTCGTGGCTAAAGAGTTTAGTCAGCTATTCATGTTGTAGGATTGTATCAGTAACAGCGAAAGCACAAGGATCATCTAAGCACTCTAATTCACTAATTTTGGAAAAATATAAAGCATGCTCTTGCAGAAAATAAGTGAGTTTCAAGACATACCTCTTGTAGAACTTCTTTAAATCTTATTGCAGACCACCTCAAGATCTTCCTCACTATTCTTTTAGTGCTCTAGATTGAGTTGTGGGACTCAAAACAAGCTTGAATCAAAGGATGAAGGAGAAATGCTCACAACAGCAATCTTGGTGAAGAACCCTTTCTTCAACTCGAATTTTCTCTAAAATTCTCTATAGATTGCATGCCCGAAAATCACTCCAAACTCTTCATTATATTGCATATCAACATGCAAAGGAGAGTGAGTTGCAGCTCATGCTTGGAGAAGACAAGGCAAAGTTGAATACTTTTTGTGTGAGCAAGTAAGGAGATGGATAATGGAAAACATCATTTTCCATTTTAGTGTTTTGTTTTTCTCTTTTTCAATTTTATCTCAAAAATCAAAATTTGATTTTAAAACTAAAAAAATAAAATTAATTTCATAAATTAATTTTAACTAAAACTTAATTAATTTAATATCAAATATTAAATTAATTTTTACACATATCCATATTTATATATTTAAATCATATTTAAATATAAATTCTCCTATTTTGTTTAATTCTTAAACACGTAATTATATCTCATATAATTACTAGTTCCCTTAATTCTAATTTGAACAATTCAAATGAACTTATCAAGCTATTCTAGAGCTAGTAGGGGGACCTCGCAAACCTACAGATCATGGGCTCCAACGATCTGAGATTAATTGACTAAACTCATTAGACCAGATTAATCCCCATTCGTTAACTAATGGGTCACTCTACTAAAGCCCATAGTTGCATTCCCCTCACTGTAGATATATTATGTCCACAAGATTTAACCATAATTAGCAAGTCGACCCTTCATAGGTTGTTCGTAATAACGATTGGGTCAAATATCTGTTTTACCCCCGAGATTACGTCTTATTCCTCAAGTCCCTACTATCCTGTAGTGAACAACTGGTTTGTGATCCATCACTAAACCAAACTCTCTCAGCCCAATGAGAGGGTGGGGCCCCTTGTTCAAGACTTGGATTTAGTACTTGAGAGAACAACCTTTCTCCTATCCCTAAATCGGGTAGGTGTGAACTCTATCTTGCACCCTATGTCCCCAGCTATCTATTAGTTCTTACCCCTGAAATGAGAGTCTTATTGAGCCGGTGCTGTTGAGCCAACCCTCACCTATGAAAATCTAAAGGCAATCCCCAATAAACAAGAGTTCATAGTTAGCTCAGGATTAAGGTCGAGTTACCTAGGTCATCTAGGTGAAATAGTCAGTCCTATACAGTAAACAACGTTATAAAGTAAGAATGACTTATTTCTTGGTCTGATCTTATGCAAACTCATTACATAGGATGCCCCCACTCCTCATGTCATAATATGTACGAATTTGGATCACATTGTATGTAGCACTTTACAACTCTTTGTAACAACTACAGAGTAGGCCGCATCCAATGGTGTTACCAGAATAAGGTACCCAACCTTATTTATGTACCATAGATCATTTTGACTATTTACTTGAACTTGATCCACTCTTATGCCTCCACATAAAGTTTAAGTACTCATACAATAGTCATGGGTCTTAGTTTATTGAATTTAGACTTTCATACAATTTATGAAATCAATAATAAGTATATTGATTATAGAAAATGTTTATCATTTTACAAACTGCGAGTTTTAGGACATAAAACCCAACACACGTACCGTTGGAGCTTCGAGCCATAGGTCCATAGGGTCCCCTTGGTAGCTTGGATTAAGTAGAGAATCAGTTTTTGGGTCAGTTTGAAATGTTCAAATTGACAAGAGGGAGTTCGATTATATATGATATAATTGAACTGGTTAATTTTATATGATATGATCAACTAAATGTATGAGATACATTATTTTGGAGGAAATTGGATATAAATATGATTTATATCAAGTAGAGGAGAAAACACTGTAGTTTATATATGATATTAAACTTTAGGTTAAGAATATAATAGGATTATATTCATTCATTAATTAATTAGGTGGTTATGAGATAACTGACCGAGTATTTCTCCAGACTCGTGCGAAAGTGGGAAGTTCGAATTCAGTTCTTGTAACTGAAGAATAAAATGAAAATTGTTTTCATTTTGCAAGACACAAGAAAAATCGCTCACGGTGTGAATCTATATGATCGCTTAGTGTTGAGAGCCTATACGATAGTGCCTGTCTTCCTAAACGATCGCACACCCGCGCACTAAATGATCGCCTGCGATTTCTAAATGATCACTTAAGTTTTCTATACGAACGCTTAGCGCGTCTCGACCTAAACGATCACTAACCATTTGATAGATGATCACTTAGCTAAACCTACACGATCGTGTACCTTTTTCTAAACGACAAGCACTCGACTATATGATAGTCTTCTACTATCTCCCACTCACTTGTTCGTACTACATGATTGTCTTTTCCTCCTTCCCTCTATCAGTTCCATCAAAGTCCACTCTTTGGATTCTCACTCAGAGAATACCGAGGGCTTCGAGTGGTGGTTTTGTCCCCGATTGTTGTTGCTTTGTGCGCTGCTGATCGTGTAGATGACCATGGTGCTCTTAGGCGACTATTTGCTGGACGATAAGGAGCGTAGAGGAGGTCGCTTCTGCTGGATTGAGTTTGATTGAAGATTTTCTTCAACTGTACGTTTCTCTTAGTCTTTTGTATTTTATTTGTTAAAACATTCCAGTAATTAGTGTTACAACGCATATCTGTATGTTAGAATGTATGTGTGGTAATTCTGTCACAATGAAATTGGAAAGATCTGCTTCTGCTCATAGGCACTCTTGTAAAAGAGTTCCTTCACTTCCCAGTCATCCCCATGAACGACTCGTTAGTGGTGAAACCTTAGGTGAACAAGCACTTAGAACCGCCACTGAAGCCTTAAGGGTGAGCCGTGAAACCGCTCGCCAAGTTAGGCGTATGCAGAGAACTGCCAATTTCATATGCGAAAGAGACTGTCTTTACTATGGCAACATAGGTTTTTAGAACGATCTTCAGCGAGAGCCTGACTCTCCTGACTCAGACTGACTTTGGCAACACATATATTTTCTCAGTATCTTCTTCAATTTTGCCCTCTCTTTTATCTTTCATTTTCATTTTCACTTTTATTTGCTTTCTAGGTTTAGAAAATTTTAGACTAACTTTCTTCTTTTTCTTGTAGCTTTTCTTTTCCTTTCTTTTTCTTTTCTTTTTTTTTTTGTACGAACAACAAAATGAAAGAAATAACAAAAAAAATTTTTATGCAGGAAAAGAATAAAAAAAAAAAAAAAGAAAAATTCTACCACCACCCATTGCACGAAATCAAGGGAGTTCTCTGTTCCCTTTTCTTTTGTCCCCTTGCTCATATTTTAGTTTTATAAACATTGAGGACAATGTTTAGTTTTAAGTTGGGGTGGGAATACATGGAATACATTACATGTTCTTAAAATTTTTTTTAGGGTTGTTAAAAGTGAGCCTTACAAAAATTTTTGCTTTACTATCTTTGCATGTTTAGAACCCTTGAGCACTTGAGCTCAGGTTATGTGGATTTTATGATCTTGATGAAATATATCTCGATTAGGCTCTATTACATTCTTATGGAATTCTTTTTCTTATTTTCTTAAGAAACACAATATCATTATCTTGGAATCATTTTTTCCTTTTTATATGACTCATTTTTGCTTTCAATGCATGACTCATCTAAGTATGTTCATTCATTCAAGAATAACATTCACTTTCTTTGTCATAATCATTTGTTTTTTTTCAATCTTTTGATTCTTATCGATAAATTTTGATGACACATTCTCTCAAACAATGGTACAAATCAATTTTAAACTTCTTGAAATACTTTCTTATAAAATTTGAAACTCATTTTTTAAAAGAAACTCTCTTTTCCTTTTAACTTCATAAAAAATTGAATACTTAGTCTTTAGATTTATTTAGAATCTCAAACTCTTAGAAATGCCATATCTACTTAATTTTCTTTGCTACCCCGATAGGACAAACTTTGGTCTAAGAACAACCATCTTGTTTTAGAGGCAAGTCTAGACATTGAGGAATAAAAAGGGTCTATTGTAAAAAAAAAAAAGAAAAAAATTGCTAGCATGAAAAAAAGAAGAAGCAAACTTGCGAATTGACATAACAAAATAATAACCTTCACTAACATGTGTGTGTGCATGGATAGAGGTGAAAAGAGCTACCTCTATTGTGTTAGTTAGAGCCCGCGAGAAAAGAGCGATAGGCTCCTTGCGGCATGAGTGTGAAAGTTATCCCTCTAAGTAAAAGAAATGCCATTTATGTTTTGTGTGTGTGAGTTTAATAAAACAAAGGCACCCTTGTATTAGAATTGTCTCTATCCAATGCAAGTTAGGTATATCATAGACCGATAACAAAGCCAATGTAGGGTGAAGAGGAATTAAGAGTTGGATATAGCCTACTAGTTTTAGCCTTTAAATAAACTAAAACTTAGTAGTCTTTTCTTTAATGGATTTACAAGAAAAATATGTTTTCTTTTCAAAAATAGGCTTCAATTCTTTGTTCGAAAATTTTTAGAGGTTTAAATGCCCATTTGTATCATTCGTTTGCTTGACTGTTGAAAAGAGAGATATGAATGAAACTTTTTAGTAAACCACATGAACATATTAAACATTTTTGAATGAGTTCTCTGAATGAATGCATGATTGGTATTCATGTTTTTGCTTGAATGTATGCATATTTCTAGTTTAGACTTGCTCGGGACGACCAAGAGCTAAGTTGGGGGTGTTTTGTTAGGTTTTTAAAGGATGTATATTTTCTATGTTAATTTTCCCAAAATAGTGTTGATTATTTGCTTTAAATGCTAATTTTGTAGGTAAAATATTCCCCGAGGCGTTTAGAAGCCATTAAGAGAAAATTGGACAAAAAAGATTAAAAAAAATGACAACCAAAATCAACCAATTGAAGAGAATAAAAAAATTACCAAAATGCCATCGTGTATCAAGTTTCACAATCGAGTTTCAACATCACGGCCCTAGGAACAGCGTTGAGTAACGCTTGAAGACAGAATGCTCATCTCTGCTGCAAAATAGGGCAACGTTGCAATGCTCCGAATTTTGACACGATTCATCTTGCGCGTGCACCTCTCACATAACACAATATCACCAACAACGTCACGTCTCAAGCGCAATGCTTCTTAGCTTTTTGCGATTTAGCAATGCAACACTTGCTCCAACGTCGCGATGCTACCCTGCAAGTATAAATAATTTTTCTTTCATTTTTGCAAAGGAGGGGGAGCACGGTTTCAATGGAGTTTGGAATTTCTCTCTGTATCAATTAGTCTTCATGAATTTGTCTATGGATTTGCGAAGTAATTCAATCTTGTTTCTATTTCAAGAGTTCTTGCAAATTCTTTTGAGTTTTCTACTTTCTTTATCATATCTGAATTGGAGCATTCTTGAATCTGATTTTAATTCTTGAAGCATGTTGAATGATCTATATCTTGAGCATGTTTAGCCTAGATGCTTGGTTTTGTCACATTCACACGTGATTGAATACATTGCTTTTAATGTGTTCGATAGAATGTCTAATCAAGATCTCCAAGAGGCAATAATAACTGTGTGTTGAATGGCTGCTTACCTAGGACACATTAATTACTAGATTTAGAGAAAATTCGATTAATTGAGTAAGCTATCTTAATAATTAATCGACGCAATTGAATCCTAGAACTTAATATGTGTTTTTTCTCTTCTACTTGATCGCTAAGGAACCCTTGATGCGTTGTAAATGTGATGCAATAATTGTCTATGATTGTAATGATGATTTATGCGTTGCACATGCAAGTTTTTCTAATAAAATTCAAGTATAAATTTCACCAGGCTTCTTGTTAAGTCCAGGGTCAAATGCAAGAACTACTAAGTTACTATGCGACAGTAAATTTTGATTCCTTTGCAGTGGCAAAAACAAATAAGTTGGTTGGTATTTTGTTTGAGTATAAATCCTATGCGACGGGTTCGATTCAAGAATTGATGAAATCGAGAATTACAATGAGTATGCGATGAACGTGTTGAGAAGGGATTTTAGCTAACACTTCCTAAGATTGCGTTGAAGTTATGCGATCATACTATACACACACAACAACATGTCATCTCTCAATACAAATGCCATCGTTCCTATTTCTAGGACGCATGTGATGTATATGATAATGTCGATAGGACTTATGTCTAAGCCTCTATTCTTGTCTATGCGATGATGAATGATGCACACATACACAAGGTGACCGCATACTATCATATCCTATTTCTAGGGTGCATGCGAAGCATAATAGCAAACAGAACTTATGTCTAAGTTTTTATCTCTTGCTTATGCAGTTCTAATTTGACTTTCTCAAGCCTAGATTCTAATATTTCTCTCAAGCCTAGATTCTTTCTTTAGATTACTCTTTCAAGTATCTCTAAAGGGTGAATGATGCATACATAAGACAAGATGATCACATAAAGTGAAGATCTTAGGTCATGCTAGCTAAGTGCTTCTCAATCCATTCGGGAACTTAGCTATTCATGCGAAATGTGGAGAGATTGAACAGGTGTTGAGATGAGAATTCCATTTTCTATAAATAAAGTGCAAAATACAAAACAATAATGGAAAGTAGGGATAAGAAGCCCGGTAGTAATGCCTTGCTTCCCGTGGCTTTTACACTGTCTTTTTACTTTACTCTGCCCAGAAGAATATCCTTGCTTTTGCAAGTGTCGGACCTTTCTCCTTCTCTAGCGCTTCCTGGCAGTCTTTCGAGCTGCCCTGGAATGATCTCTCGGCGTCTTCTTCTCTTTGCTCGCCTTCGCCTTCTAAGTATATGAATAACTACAGACTAACGACTATCTACTTTATGTATAGTCTCTCTTCTGTATGGCGAACTCCTTTTTCGATGGTGGCCTTTGGTATTTATAGAGCTCAAGGTGAAGAAGCTTGTCTCTCTAATGATTGCAATGATGGGAGGTCATTAAATCTTCTGTCTGATGCGCCGATTAATGGTCACCAAAAAGTTGAATGTAGTTACTATAGCGTGTCGTTAACGGCTTGTCAACTAAATTCAGATTCGACCGTCATCAGCTTTCCATCCCATCATTATTTATTAGGCTTTCACCTTGATGCGCTGTCTTTATGAGGCCACCTTCTTGAGCAACTTCTTGCGAGCGCATACGATCGCATGATTTTGCGGTCGTAATCTTTCAATGCGTGCGGACGCCGAATTCCTTGGATCGTAATGTTACGATCACAATATTTTCAGTTTACTGCTTTTGGACATGATTTTGTATATTTTTACCATCGCATTCCCTCATTGTTTTACTTATTTGCATGTAATAACGTGCATTTCTACCCGTTATCACACCCCCAAATTTAAAACAATGCTTGTCCTCAAGCATAAACTAAAGATTTTCTTTAGAGAGTCGGCCGCCTTTTCCTTACCTAGATTTCTTGAGGTGCCTTATTCAAATCTTATGAATCAAAATCTTCTTAATTTCTATTCTGGTTTCTTCCTAAAATATTTCTAAAACTTAGGGACCGCAAGTTTAACTTTAAAAAAGACTTTACTTGTTTCCAAGACGTCGCATGATTTATTTCAAAACTTTTCCAACTGGGGTGTTTCTAAATGATTTATGCCTTGCGCGGTTTAGATATTCTTTTTGTGACCTTGTGCTGATCTAAGTGCCTTGCCTTCGTTTTGGCTTGCCCCCACGGGTGTCATGCGAGCATCTAACTATGAGCAAGGCACTCTTTCTCAGCCTAAACTCATGCCCATTTGGCAGCGGAGTTGCGATCACTTGATTTATGCGTTGATCACGATTCCTACCTTCGTTTTGGCTTGCCCCCACGAGTGTCATGCGGACATCTAACTACGAGTAGGATCCGATCTCAATGTTATGATATATTTTTTTTTTTTTTGAGATGTCTAAAAGTAGCAAGGTTGAAAAATAACCCCCAAATTTAAATGCAGCAATGTCCTCATTGCTGATAAACTGAAATGATTCATGCAATGCTTTTAGGAAGTTTTGTAAAGATCATTTTGAAAGAAAGCTGGTGGACCACTATTTTCTAGAAATGTTTTATGAATCGACCGTCTTGAAATTAAGTTGATTCTAGTACATGCGATGAGAAATAGAGGCATGCGTTTCATCATTGAAATCATAATTGGCACGGAAAAAAAATTTGCGGTGACTAACTAAAGTAATCAATCATTCAATGATTGCGCCAACTAAAGAGGATGCGATGATAAAATTATCAATGTTAAGAATGATATGCGAGAGTGCAAAATTGGAATAGAAAAGTCAAAGAAAGATACAACCCCCAAATTTGCCTTGTTGCCCGCATCATCTGTGATCGCATCCTTCTTTGCGGCGAGCTGATTTCTTCAATTGCGATGGGTTGAACGAATTGGTCGCGTGCTTTTAGTTTATTGTGTAGCTCCACCGCAATCGTTTACTACGATCGTTGCTAAAAAAATCAAGAGGGTAAAAAATATGAAAGATAGAGTTGATAATTTTTTTTTTAGTGGTGTTTGTACGAAAAAATGTAGAGTAAATTCATGAAATAAAGATATAAAAAAGATACGTCAAAAATTGCGTCCCCTGATGAGTTTGTATCGTATACTATCGCAAGGACTGCACATTTCTTCTTCAGTCAGGAATTCCTCAGGTCCGCGGAGGTTTTCTCGCTATGAAAGTCTCCTCCGTGATATATCTTGACTCTTTGCCCATTGACTTCGAATGCGTTGGTCCTGTCCTCATTGGTTAACTCAACAGCCCAATGTGGGAATACCTCTTTGATTATAAATGGTCCGGACCATCGTGACTTTAATTTTTCGGGAAAAAGTCGTAGTTGAGAATTGTATAACAAGACCTTTTGTCCAACCTGGAGATTCTTATAGTTGTTTGTCATGCCAATGTTTTGCGTGCTCCTTATAGATCTTGGCATTTTCATATGCTTGAATTCTCCATTCGTCTAGCTCGATCAATTGAAGTTTTCTTGCCTCCCCTGTAGTATTCAAATCCAAATTGAGCTTCTTCACTGCCCACAGTATGTGCTCCAATTCAAGCAGTAAGTGGCATGCCTTCCCAAATACCAACGCATACAGGGACATGCCATAGGTGTTTTATAGGCGGTCTTGTATGCCCACAAGGCATCGTCCAGCTTCATGGTACAATCTTTGCGTGAAGGATTCACCACCTTCTCTAGGATCATTTTGATTTCCCTATTGGACACCTCGGCTTGGCTGTTTGTCTGTGGGAGCCTTCATCACTTATTATGGCATGTGGGGTGCCAAAACGAGGGAAGATATTCCTTTGCAAGAATTTGGAGACTATCACCGCATCGCTTGCGACGCACGATACCGCTTCAATCCATTTGGAAACATAATCGACGAGCAACCGAATGTATTTGTGACCATTTGATGGTAGGAATGGTCCCATAAAGTCTATGCCCCACACGTTGAAGAGTTCCAATTCTAAGATAATATTCATTGGCATCGCATTCTTCCATGAAATGTTTCCCGTGCATTGGCACCTGTTGCATCTCATAGAATAGTCTCTCGCATCCTTGAATAAAGTCGAACAAAAATTTCCACTTTGTAACAATTTTGCTGCTGTTCGTTGACCTCCAAAATGTCCACCATACAGTGAGTCATGGCATTGGGACAGTATGCATTGTTGAGTAGTCTCTGGTACACATAGACGCAAGATCTGGTCTGACCCCCTCTTGTAAAGATTTGGCTCTTCCCACTAATAGGATTTACATTCGTGCATAAGCGGCCTCTTTTGGTGGCTGTGTAATCTTCCGGAAATTGTTCACAGACCAGATAATTGGCCACATCCACGTACCATGGTAATTCTTCAATTTTGAACAGCTGCTCATTTGGGAAGGTTGCGTTCACCTCCGACTGATTGCGGTCGACTTCCAGATTTTCTAATCTTGATAGGAGGTCCGCAACCTGGTTCTCTGTCTCTTTGCGATCAATGATTTCCATGTCGAATTCTTGGAGAAGGAGAACCCATCGAATCAACCTCGGCTTTTCATCTTTCTTGGTCATTAAATATTTGATTGTCGAATGGTCGGTGTGAACGATCACTTTGGATCCCAGCAAGTGATGCATTATTTTATGCGGTTAAAATATGGAATGAAATGTGGTGATGGAATTGCATTGAACACTCAAGTTTTCTCAATGGAATCCAAGTGTAAACCCCACTGAGTGTCCTGGTAAGTCCAGGGTCAAACTCAGGGACTTGGGAAAATAGTATGCGATGATAATTTTTCAGAAAGACTTTGTGGTAACCGGTAACTCAAATAATTGTTTGGTTGTTGTTTGCGATAATAAAAACAAAAAAATGCGGCGGAGTTTCAAAAAGAGTTGATAAAATGGAAGATGCGATGAGTATGCGGTGAACGGGTTGAGAAAGGATTTGGCTAACACTTCCTAGGATGCGTTCATGCTATGCGACCATGCAACACACATACAATAGTAAACCCGAATGCCATGGCTTCTAATGCTAGAACGCATGCGATATATGCGATAAGTCTATAGGACCTACACATAAGCCTCTATTCTTACCCATGCGGTGACAAGATGAAACACACACAAGTAAGGTGACCACATAATATCATACCTATCTCTAGGGTGCATGCGATACACGTTGACAAATAGAGCTTATCTCTAAGTCCTTATCTGTTGCTTATGCAGATCTAATCTTGCTCTATCGAGTCTAGATTCTAAACTAGCTCTCTCGAGTCTTTAGGTTCTTTCTTTAGACTCTCTCGAGTAGCTCTAAAGGGTGTTAGACACAACATAAAACAAGATAATTGCATGCGATGAAGATCTTAGGTCATGTTAGCTTAGTTATTCTCAACCCATTCGATTAGTTTAGCTATTCATGCGTGCTAAGAGAGTGAACAGATGTAGAATAGGAACTTCCATTGTATAAATATAAAGTTGAAGTACAAAAGAAGAGAATAAAGAGCCTGGTAGCAATCTCTTGCTTTCCAGGCTTTTACACTGTCTTTTCAACTCTTGTTCAAAAGATAGTCTCGCTCTCGCGAGATTCGGCTCGCTCTCTATTTTTTATGCCTCCAGGTTCTCTCTCGAGTTGCCTTAAGTGATCTTCCGGCGTCTCTTCTCTTCTCTCGCTCTGCCTTAAAAATAAAGGAAAACTATGGACAAGGCTATTCTAACTAGGGAGAAAATTATCTAACTATCCGAATTCCTTTTCTAAATGTTGCTTTCAGTATTTATAGAGCCTTCATGGTGAAAGACGGCTTCTCTCTTATGATTGCACGGATGGGATGGATTTAATTCTTTGACTGATGCACCGAATATTTGTCACGAAAAGCTGAGTGTAGTTGTTATCGTTAGAGGCTTGTCAACTTAATTCGGATTCGACCGTCATCAGCTTTCTGTCCCATCGTGATTAATTATGCCTTTCACCCAGATGCGCCCACCAAGTTGCAGAAACTCTATGTGGCAACCCTTCTTGAGTAGATATTTGCGAGCACAAATTACCGCAAAGCCTTGTGGTAGTGCTACGCTCGTACGTTGATTTCTTGTGATCACACTTTTCCCCTTGCGTCAATGCAAATTCTGCATAAAAATACAAAAGTTAGTTGTTTCTATGCGATGAATGCATGCGACCGCAATGCTATGAACTTAATGCTTTTTGGATGCAATCTAACATATGTTATCAACGGAAACCATCACTGTTTAAGAACTTAGCACTGTAATAACGTGCATTTCTGCCCGTTATCACACTCCCAAATTTAAACAATGCTTGTCCTCAAGCATAAGCTAAAGATTTCCTTTAGAAAGTCGACCGCAAATCTCTTTTCCTAGATTTCTCAAGGATACTTCATTCAAATCCTATCACCAAAATTTCCTTAAAATATTTCTAAAACCTAGGGACCGCAAGTTTAGCCTTCAAAAGAACTTTACTAAATTCCGGGACATCGCATGACTTATTTCAGAAAAAAAAATTTCCACCGAGGTGTCAAATGATTTTTATCTTTGCATATTATTATTATTATTATTATTTTCTTTGACCTTGCACTGATCCAAGTGCTTCGACTTCGTTTTGGCTTACCCCCACGTGTTTCATGCGGACATCCAACTACGAGCAAGGTGCTCTTCCTCAAACTAAACTCATACCTACTTGGCAGCGGAGTTGCGGTCATTTATTTATGCGTTGATCCTGGCGACTTACTTTCGTTTTGGCTTGCCCCCTCGTGTGTCATGCGGACATCCAACTATGGGTAAGTTCCCTTCACAACTTAACTCTTATCAACATGGGTTTCCCCATTGCGTTGACAGTGGAGTTGTTATTTTCAATTTTTTTTTCATAAAGCTAAAAATAGCAAGGTCGAAAGTACACCTCACCCTCAAATTTAAAATACGGCAATGTCCTCATTGCCAAAAGATTGAAAGAAGTCATGTGATGTTCTTAGGAAGTATGGTAAACGGTCAGTTTGAAAGAAAGCTAGCAGACCACTAACTTCCAGAAATATTTCATGAGGTGATTATCCTAAAATTAAGCTGACCCTAGTGTACATGAAAAAAAATAGAAGCATGTTTTTCATCATTGAAATTGATGACGTGCAGAAATGCATGTCATCTTAGGCCTTTTACTTAGAATTATGAAGGTTGTTAAGCAGAATATGCGAAAATTGTGTTAGGAATTCACGAGAAAATGAGCTTGCATCGATCAGCATGTTGAATCTTAGCTAACCTGTTATTTTGCGTTATTATGCGTTCAATGTTTTATTTTTGTAGCTAAAACAGGAAATGGATGCAAACACGGAAATTGGACCACTGCATAGACGACCGCATGCGGAGAAACACTCCATCGCAAGGCCGAACGCGTCGATCAATGCATGGATGTTGCGGTAATCAGCCATATGCGTCCATCGCATGGGAGTTGCGCTCGCCTAGTGATTGCGGTCATCGTGTAGAGTTGTGGTATTAATGCGGTCATTAAATGATTGTGGCGATGTGACAACGCATACTAATGGGATCAATGCAAGGTTGGTGGAATGAACGCATCAACGCATCTACCTCGAGAAAAACCAAAAGATGATGCTGACATATTCACCTACCACACCGTTAGTGGCAGAGGTTCAGAAAGGACTAACGTGCCGAATTTTAGACTCAGAGCAGTCCAATTAATGCTGTCAATGACTCAAGCTCTATAAATAGAAGCCGATGAGCAGAAATTCAAGTTATCCGGGGATGATCCTTGTGATTCGGGGATTTTCCCCGTGATCCAGACAAAACTGCGTGAGAAGATGGCTGAGAGTTCTTCACCTCCTTCATCCATTCTGAGTGACGACCGGAGCCTTTGACTAGAGCTAGATCTCGAGAGAGTCAGCTCCTCGCCCCATCTATGGCACCAATAGTAGCCTTGACGCACATTCGCTGGGAGCAAATCTTTGCTTCCAGCCGGTCATTTCATTTCCTTTCTTTTCTTATATAGTATTGTACGACATTTTGTGATTAAGGAATTAATACAATTTGTTTTCAATGCATTTCTCTATTTCCTCCGACTCCATCTCCATCTTCTTTGCTTAGCATTTTTTATTTTCATTGCAACACTTAGTGGGATTGCTTGGATATTGCATACTTATTTATGTGGATTAGGGATATGAAGCATGTAGCAACCTACCGAGAGGTGTACGTTGCGTGAGTGTGTGAGTAACCTTATTTGCTTAGTGTGAAGCTGCGACAATGCCTGTCTATAGGCTAACGCACTGCTTGTCTATGAGTAAAGTCAGCAACAACCAACTGCCCGAAAGGTAAGTGGTTGGTCGCATTAAGCAATGTATGCATTGTTCACTAGAGATAGGAATAATCTTGCGTCAACCAAGTTCATGCGATTACCTTGCCCTATGAGTGCATCATTCATCATTTAGGCATACTCGAGAGAGTAGTCTAAAACCCAAATCTAAGACTCAAGAGAGTGGATTGGAATGCATAGATAATAACAGGGAACTTAGAGATAAGCTCCGTTTGTTAACCTGCATCGCATGCACCCGAGGAATAGGAATGATATTATGTGGTCGCCTTATTTGTGTGTGTGTCATTTTGTCATCGGATAAATAAGAATAGAGGTTTATGTGTAGGTCTTATAGACTTATCGCATATATCGCATGCTTTCTAGCAATAGAAGCCGTAGCATTCGCACCGAGAGGTGGTTTACTATTGTATGTGTGTTACATGATCGCATGGCTTGCGATGACTAAAGTTGCCCTTGGGGTCACTCTTAAGTATTATAATGAAAACATCTCCGCATTTTATTTATTTTTCCGTTCTTTTATTCATGTCAAGTGTTGTCATATCTCTACCTCTCATGCATATTCTCATTGTGTTGTCTGTTAGCTAGGAGTAGAAGTAGTGTTAATATAGAAACCCCTCCATCATTCTTTTATTTAAACCACCGCATGCACATCATCGTATACATATAGCTACAAGTCCCTGTGTTCGACCTTGGATTACCCGAGAAACTTGCGTTCGCGTTATACTTGGCGTGAGTGCAAGAAAACTTATGATAGGATGCATGGTCATCGCATACATTTATTAACGCATGTTCATTCCAATGCATGACCATTGACGCATGACTATCAACGTATATCTTAAGAACATGCATCGCATACCGCGTCCACGGGATTTTGGTTGTCGAGTAAATTTGACTTCTAATTCCCCATCATCAGAAATCATAATTGGCAAAAAGACTGCAACGACTTACTAAATTTATCAATGTCAAATGATTGCGGTAATCAAGGAGGATGCGGTGATAAAACTTTCAAAATGAAAATGCGATACGATAGTGCAGAATTTGGAATAAAGTTAAGGAAAAATACAACCCCCAAATTTGCATTGTCGCCCGCATCGTTTGTTGACACATCTTGCTTTGTGGCGATCTTCTTCTTTTGGATTGTGATGATGGAATAAGATAAGTTGCTTCTTCGTGCAGCGCCTCTGCTATTGTTCACCTTGATTGTTTGCAAGAAAAACATTGAGAGGGTCAAATGATTTTGAACAAAACAAAATCTTTTACCGCAATCGTTTAACACAATCGTATTTTTTCTTTTTTTTGTAAAAGTAAAATGCAGGTAGATAAACAATAACAACACAGTGATGAAAGTTCATGAAGTATTGATGTAAAGAAAGGATATTCAAAAGAGTTGCGTCCCTGATGAGGTTGATTCACATAATGACTCAGGGACTGCTTATTCCAAGCTTGTCTTTTCACGTCCATGGTGGCTTTTCCCTTTTTTCTTTGTCCTCTGTGATCTTGACTACCTTAATCTAGAGCTTTTCCCCATGAATGTTCATTACAATCTCCCCCTTGCGCACATCAATTTGAGCACGACCGATCGAAAGGAATGGTCATCCCAATATGATGGGTGCATCATCATCTGCTTTAGAATCCAAAATGATGAAGTCTGCCGACAAGATGAATTTATCAATTGAGATTGCGACATTTTTCAACTCTCCTTCAGGATATATTCGGGATCTGTCTGCAAGTAGAAGAGTATCTGTCGTGCGCGTGAGTGTGCCAATATTCAATTGTTTGAATATTGATAGCGGCATTACGTTTATACTTGCTCCAAGATCGCATAGTACTTGGCCACTGTAGGCCCCTCCAATGGAGCATGGTATCGTGAAGATTCTTGGGTTGCCCATTTTAGGTGCGATCATAGCATTTTGTGTTGCGGCCACTGTTGCGATCTTTTCTTCATTATGTTGTTTCTCCTTCAATCTTTTTGAAGCTGGTGGTAGCTGGACTTCTTTTGTCTCATGTTTTGAAGGCTTGAGGGTGGACGCAACTTCGGGGTTCGTTTTCTTGGGCTTTTCCGAACTATAGGTCAACGGGTCTTCGGTTATCACCGTATTCAAGTTGGTTGCGATGGGTTCCTCCCTTACTTCCGCAGTCATATTGTCGCTTAGCATGA
>NC_052359.1:22009609-22011451 GCF_009727055.1 Benincasa hispida | reverse complement strand
AGGCTACTACATTGTTCCTTCTCATTACCCTCAGCGTTGTGAGGAAGTGCCCTTTCTTTGCTCCCGTGTTGTTAATTGCGATGCCTTATATTAAACTCATCATCACAGTCATTTGATTTTGAAGGGATGCGATGGCCCTGTTGTTTGCATCATTATCTTTTATGCTCAATCTCCGATCGCTCTCTCTCCAGTCCTCATGATTTCTAGGGATTCGATCAAGGATGTTCTTAGCCTTCTCATATGTTTTGTCTAGTAGACCACTAGTGGCTACCGCATTGGTAGCGGTCTGCGAAGAGGGATTCAGTCCTTGGTAAAAAATCTCCATCTGCAGGCAAATGGGAACAGAGTGAGTTGAACTTCCTCGGTGGAGATATTCGGGAACACAAAAGTGTTGCAGATTTCTATGAAGCTTCAGAGGTGGGCGTGCAGATCTTCGCCACACCTCCCTCCAAACTACCTAACAGCCTGGATCATCTGGAACATTACCGGCTTCATTTCAAACCTCAATCCGTCTAACGCTGGCCTCATGATTCCTGGAGAGAAATCATAGAGGTTGGGCGATGCATAGTTCCGAATGGGTCTATTGCGGTCATTCGCCAGAAGGATGAGGTTGGCCATTATATTGTTCGCGTTTGCGGCCCTTGCTTCCGGTTGTTCCTCTATTCTTGGTGTTCTCTCTTGTTTTTGGTGGTTGTCTCTTAGTCTGCATCGAAATTTTTTCTCAATCTCCGGGTCGTAATTCTCTAGAGATTGAGAGCTGCAAAGAAATCAGAAAAATTACCATTAGCATACTGATTTGCCGAAGTCCCCGGTAACGGCACCAAAAACTTGATGCGTTATTTTATGCAGTGAAAATATGGAATGAAATGCGGTGATGGAATTGCATTGAGCACTCATATTTTCTTAGTGGAATCCAAGTGTAAACCCCACTGAGTTTCCTGGTAAGTCCAGGGTTGAACTCAGGGACTTGGAAAAACGATATGCGGTGATAATTTTTCAGAAAGACTTTGTGGTAATCGGTAACTCAAATAATTGTTTGGTTGTTGTTTGCAGTAATAAAAACAAACAAATGCGGTGGAGTTTCGAAAAAAGTTGATAAAACGGAAGATGCGATGAGTATGCAGTGAACAGGTTGAGAAAGGATTCGGCTAACACTTCTTAGGATGCCTACATGCTATGCGACCATGCAACACACATACAATAGTAAACCATCTCTCGATGTGAATGCTACGACTTCTAATGCTAGAACGCATGCGATATATGTGATATGTCTATGGGACCTACATAATAACGTGTATTTCTGCCTGTTATCAACAAGTAAGCTCTAAATTTTTCTAGCGCAAAGATTACTGCAAGAAGCTCTTTTTTAGTGGTAGTGTAATTCACTTGAGCAGGGTTTAAGGTTCTACTCGCATATGCGATGGGGTGTAGCATTGTTTTTACCTTTTTTGCTAGCACTGCCCACATCGCATAACCGCTAGCATCGCACATCAGCTAAAATGGCTGTGTTCAGTCAAGTGCGATCAACACAGGTGCGGTTATCAATGCGTTCTTCAGTATCTTGAATGCATTGAGGCACTGTGTATCAAAGTCAAACATTCTATCGGCCTCCAGTAACACACTCAATGGTTGAGTAATCTTTGAAAAGTCCTTCACAAAACGACGATAAAATCCTACATGTCCTAGAAAACTTCTGACAGCCTTCACATTTGCTGGAGGTGGAAGTTTTTCAATGGCCTCAATCTTCACCTTGTCCACCTCCAGCCCTTCCTTGGAAACTTTGTGCCCAAGCATAATACCTTCATTCACCATGAAGTGGCACTTCTCCCAATTCAGCACAAG